>NC_053026.1:397024367-397088673 GCF_003073215.2 Triticum urartu | reverse complement strand
TCGGTATGTTACTTGCCCGAGATTCGATCGTCGGTATCTTAATACCTAGTTCAATCTCGTTACCGGCAAGTCTCTTTACTCGTTCCGTAATACATCATCTCACAACTAACTCATTAGTTGCAATGCTTGCAAGGCTTATGTGATGTGTATTACCGAGAGGGCCCAGAGATACCTCTCCGACATTCGGAGTGACAAATCCTAATCTCGAAATACGCCAACCCAACATGTACCTTTGGAGACACCTGTAGAGCACCTTTATAATCACCCAGTTATGTTGTGACGTTTGGTAGCACATAAAGTGTTCCTCCTGTAAACGGGAGTTGCATAATCTCATAGTCATAGGAACATGTATAAGTCATGAAGAAAGCAATAGCAACATACTAAACGATCGGGTGCTAAGCTAATGGAATGGGTCATGTCAATCAGATCATTCACCTAATGATGTGATCCCGTTAATCAAATAACAACTCTTTGTCCATGGTTAGGAAACATAACCATCTTTGATTAACGAGCTAGTCTAGTAGAGGCATACTAGTGACACTCTGTTTGTCTATGTATTCACACATGTATTATGTTTCCGGTTAATACAATTCTAGCATGAATAATAAACATTTATCATCATATAAGGAAATAAATAATAACTTTATTATTGCCTCTAGGGCATATTTCCTTCAACTAATTGGTGTAAGTGTAATAGAAACCGGTTTCTGTGATGTACTACTTTCCAATAAGGGAGCAGGTATAGTTACCTCATCAAGTTCTACTTTTCTCCCACTCACTTCTTTCGAGAGAAACTCCTTCTCTAGAAAAACTCCAAATTTAGCAACAAAAGTCTTGCCTTCGGATCTGTGATAGAAGGTGTACCCAACAGTCTCCTTTGGGTATCCTATGAAGACACATTTCTCCGATTTGGGTTCGAGCTTATCAGGTTGAAGATTTTTCACATAAGCATCGCAGCTCCAAACTTTTAGAAATGACAACTTTGGTTTCTTGCCAAACCACAGTTCATAAGGCGTCGTCTCAACGGATTTCGATGGTGTCCTATTTAACGTGAATGCAGCCGTCTCTAAAGCATAACCCCAAAACGATAACGGTAAATCAGTAAGAGACATCATAGATCGCACCATATCTAATAAAGTACGATTATGACGTTCGGACACACCATTACGCTGTGGTGTTCCGGGTGGCGTGAGTTGCGAAACTATTCCGCATTGTTTCAAATGTAGACCAAACTCGTAACTCAAATATTCTCCTCCACGATCAGATCGTAGAAACTTTATTTTCTTGTTACGATGATTTTCAGCTTCACTCTGAAATTCTTTAAACTTTTCAAATGTTTCAGACTTATGTTTCATTAAGTAGATATACCCATATCTGCTTAAATCATCTGTGAAGGTGAGAAAATAACGATATCTGCCACGAGCCTCAACATTCATTGGACCACATACATCTGTATGTATGATTTCCAACAAATCCGTTGCTCTCTCCATAGTACCGGAGAACGGCGTTTTAGTCATCTTACCCATGAAGCACGGTTCGCAAGTACCAAGTGATTCATAATCATGTGGTTCCAAAAGTCCATCAGTATGGAGTTTCTTCATGCGCTTTACACCGATATGACCTAAACGGCAGTGCCACAAATAAGTTGCACTATCATTATCAACTCTGTATCTTTTGATTTCAACATTATGAATATGTGTATCACTACTATTGAGATTCATCAAAAATAGACCACTCTTCAAGGGTGCATGACCATAAAAGATATTACTCGTATAAATAGAACAACCATTATTCTCTGATTTAAATGAATAACCGTCTCGCATCAAAAAAGATCTAGATATAATGTTCATGCTCAACGCTGGCACCAAATAACAATTATTTAGGTCTAATACTAATCCCGAAGGTAGATGTAGAGGTAGCGTGCCGACCGCGATCACATCGACTTTGGAGCCATTTCCCACGCGCATCGTCACCTCATCCTTAGCCAATCTTTGCTTGATCCGTAGCCCCTGTTTCGAGTTGCAAATTTTAGCAACAGAACCAGTATCAAATACCCAGGTGCTACTGCGAGCATTAGTAAGGTACACATCAATAACATGTATATCACATATACCTTTGTTCACTTTACCATCCTTCTTATCCGTCAAATACTTGGGGCAGTTCCGCTTCCAGTGACCAGTCTGCTTGCAGTAGAAGCACTCAGTTTCAGGCTTAGGTCCAGACTTGGGTTTCTTCTCCTGAGCAGCAACTTGTTTGCTGTTCTTCTTGAAGTTCCCTTTCTTCTTCCCTTTGCCCTTTTTCTTGAAACCGGTGGTCTTATTGACCATCAACACTTGATGCTCCTTCTTGATTTCTACCTCCGCGACTTTTAGCATTGCGAAGAGCTCAGGAATAGTCTTATTCATCCCTTGCATATTATAGTTCATCACGAAGCTTTTGTAGCTTGGTGGCAGTGATTGAAGAACTCTGTCAATGACACTATCAACAGGAAGATTAACCCCCAGTTGAGTCAAGTGATTATGATACCCAGACATTTTGAGTATATGTTCACTGACAGAACTATTCTCCTCCATCTTGCAGCTATAGAACTTATTGGAGACTTCATATCTCTCAATCCGGGCATTTGCTTGAAATATTAACTTCAACTCCTGGAACATCTTATATGCTCCATGACGTTCAAAACGTCGTTGAAGACCCGGTTCTAAGCCGTAAAGCATGGCACACTGAACTATCGAGTAGTCATTAGCTTTGCTCTGCCAGACGTTCATAACATCTGGTGTTGCTCTTGCAGCAGGCTTGGCACCCAGCGGTGCTTTCAGGACGTAATTCTTCTGTGCAGCAATGAGGATAATCCTCAAGTTCCGGACCCAGTCCGTGTAATTGCTACCATCATCTTTCAACTTTGCTTTCTCAAGGAACGCATTAAAATTCAACGGAACAACAGCACGGGCCATCTATCTACAATCAAACATAGACAAGCAAGATACTATCAGGTACTAAGTTCATGATAAATTTAAGTTCAATCAATCATATTACTTAAGAACTCCCACTTAGAAAGATATCCCTCGAATCCTCTAAGTGATCACGTGATCCAAATCAACTAAACCATGTCCGATCATCACGTGAGATGGAGTAGTATCAATGGTGAACATCAATATGTTGATCATATCTACTATATGGTTCACGCTCGACCTTTCGGTCTCCGTGTTCCGAGGCCATATCTGTTATATGCTAGGCTCGTCAAGTTAAACCTGAGTATTCCGCGTGTGCAACTGTTTTGCACCCGTTGTATTTGAACGTAGAGCCTATCACACCCGATCATCACGTGGTGTCTCAGCACGAAGAACTTTCGCAACGGTGCATACTCAGGGAGAACACTTATACTTTGATAATTTAGTGAGGGATCATCTTATAATGCTACCATCAATCAAAGCAAGATAAGATGCATAAAAGATAAATATCACATGCAATCAATATAAGTGATATGATATGGCCATCATCATCTTGTGCTTGTGATCTCCATCTTCGAAGCACCATCATGATCACCATCATCACCGGCGCAACACCTTGATCACCATCGTAGCATTGTTGTCGTCTCGCCAAAACTTATGCTTCCACGACTATCGCTACCGCTTAGTGATAAAGTAAAGCATTACAGCGCAATTGCATTGCATACAATAAAGCGACAACCATATGGCTCTTGCCAGTTGCCGATAACTCGGTTACAAAACATGATCATCTCATACAATAAAATTTAGCATCATGTCTTGACCATATCACATCACACCATGCCCTGCAAAAACAAGTTAGACGTCCTCTACTTTGTTGTTGCAAGTTTTACGTGGCTGCTACGGGCTTTAGTAAGAACCGTTCTTACCTACGCATCAAAAACCACAACGATAGTTTGTCAAGTTGGTGCTATTTTAACCTTCGCAAGGACCGGGCGTAGCCACACTCGGTTCAACTAAAGTTGGAGAAACTGACACCGCCAGCCACCTGTGTACAAAGCACGTCAGTAGAACCAGTCTCGCGTAAGCGTATGCGTAATGTCGGTCCGGGCCGCTTCATCCAACAATACCGCCGAACCAAAGTATGACATGCTGGTAAGCAGTATGACTTATATCGCCAACAACTCACTTGTGTTCTACTCTTGCATATTACATCAACGCATAAAACCTGGCTCGGATGCCACTGTTGGGTAACGTAGTAATTTCAAAAAAATTCCTACGCACGTGCAAGATCATGGTGATGCACAGCAACGAGAGGGGAGAGTGTTGTCTATGTACCCTCGTAGACCGGAAGCGGAAGCGTTAGCACAACGCGGTTGATGTAGTCGTACGTCTTCACGGCCCGACCGATCAAGCACCATACTACGGCACCTCTGAGTTCTAGCACACATTCAGCTCGATGACGATCCCCGGACTCCGATCCAGCAAAGTGTCAGGGAAGAGTTCCATCAGCACGACGGCGTGGTGACGATCTTGATGTTCTACCATCGCAGGGCTTCGCCTAAGCACCACTACAATATTATCGAGGATTATGGTGGAGGGGGGCACCGCACACGGCTAAGAGAACGAGCACGAAGATCAACTTGTGTGTCTAGAGGTGTCCCCTGCCCCTGTATATAAAGGAGCAAGGGGGAGAGGCCGGCCGGCCCTTGGGGCGCGCCAAGGAGGGGGGGAGTCCTCCTCCTAGTAGGAGTAGGACTCCCCTTTCCTAGTCCAACTAGGAAGAGAGAAGGGGGAAGGAAAGAGAGGGAGAGGGAGAGGGAAAGAGGGGCCGCGCCCCCCTCCCCTAGTCCAATTCGGACTCTGTTGGAAATATGCCCTAGAGGCAATAATAAAAGTATTATTATTATATTTCTTTGTTCATGATAATTGTCTTTATTCATGCTATAACTGTATTATCCGGAAATCGTAATACACGTGTGAATACATAGACCATAATATGTCCCTAGTAAGCCTCTAGTTGACTAGCTCGTTGATCAACAGATAGTCATGGTTTCCTGGCTATGGACATTGGATGTCATTGATAACGGGATCACATCATTAGGAGAATGATGTGATGGACAAGACCTAAATCCTAAGCATAGCATAAGATCGTGTAGTTCGTTTGCTAGAGCTTTTCCAATGTCAAGTATCTTTTCCTTTGACCATGAGATCGTGTAACTCCCGGATACCGTAAGAGTGCTTTGGGTGTATCAAACGTCACAACGTAACTGGGTGACTATAAAGGTGCACTATAGGTATTTCCGAAAGTGTCTGTTGGGTTGACACGGATCGAGACTGGGATTTGTCACTCCATATAACGGAGAGGTATCACTGGGCCCACTCGGTAATGCATCATCATTATGAGCTCAAGGTGACCAAGTAGTTGATCACGGGATCATGCATTACGGTACGAGTAAAGTGACTTGCCGGTAACGAGACTGAACAAGGTATTGGGATACCGACGATCGAGTCTCGGGCAAGTAACATACCGATTGACAAAGGGAATTGTATACGGGGTTGTTTAATCCTCGACATCGTGGTTCATCCGATGAGATCATCGTGGAGCATGTGGGAGCCAACATGGGTATCCAGATCCCGCTGTTGGTTATTGACCGGAGAGTCGTCCCGGTCATGTCTGCATGTCTCCCGAACCCGTAGGGTCTACACACTTAAGGTTCGGTGACGCTAGGGTTGTGAAGATATGTGTATGCAGTAACCCGAATGTTGTTTGGAGTCCCGGATGAGATCCCGGACGTCACGAGGAGTTCCGGAATGGTCCAGAGGTAAAGAATTATATATAGGAAGTGTTGTTTCGGCCATCGGGACAAGTTTCGGGGTTATCGGTATTGTACCGGGACCACCGGAGGGGTCCCGGGGGCCCACCGGGTGGGGCCACCTGTCCCGGGGGGCACATGGGCTGTAGGGGGTGTGCCTTGGCCTAGATGGGCCAAGGGCACCAACCCCAAAAGCCCATGCGCCTAGGGTTCCACTTAAGGGAAGAGTCCCAATGGTGGAAGGCACCTCTAGGTGCCTTGGGGGGGAGGGAAACCTCCCCTTGGCCGCCGCACCTAGGAGATTGGATCTCCTAGGCAGGCGCACCCCCCCCTTGGCCCTCCTATATATAGTTGAGGAGAGGGAGGACTTCATACCTCAGCCTTTGGTGCTTCCCTCTCCCCTGTTACATCTCTCCCTCGTAGTACACGGCGAAGCCCTGCTACTGTGACGCCCTGCATCCACCACCACGCCATCATGCTGCTGGATCTTCATCAACCTCTCCTCCCCCCTTGCTGGATCAAGAAAGGAGGAGACGTCATCCGCTCCGTACATGTGTTGAACGCGGAGGTACCGTCCGTTCGGTGCTAGGATCTCCGGTGATTTGAATCACGTCGTGTTCGACTACATCAACCCCGTTCTTCGAACGCTTCCGCTCGCGATCTACAAGGTACGTAGATGCATCTAATCACTCGTTGCTAGATGAACTCCTAGATGGATCTTGGTGAAACCGTAGGAAAATTTTTGTTTTTCTGCAACGTTACCCAACAGTGGTATCAGAGCCAGGTTTATGCGTGGTTCTCTTGCGCGAGTAGAACACAATTTGTTGTGGGCGTAGATGTTGTCAACTTTCTTGCCGCTACTAGTCTTATCTTGCTTCAACGGTATTGTGGGATGAAGCGGCCCGGACCAACCTTACACGTATGCTTACGTGAGACCGGTTCCACCGACTAACATGCACAAGTTGCATAAGGTGGCTGGCGGGTGTCTGTCTCTCCTACTTTAGTTGGAGCAGATTCGATGAACAGGGTCCTTATGAAGGGTAAATAGAAGTTGACAAATCACGTTGTGGCTTTCACGTAGGTAAGAAAACGTTCTTGTTAGAACCCTACTTCAGCCACGTAAAATCTGCAACAACAATTAGAGGACGTCTAACTTGTTTTTGCAGCAAGTGCTTTGTGATATGATATGGCCAAAGTTGTGATGAATGATGAATGATCTATATGTGATGTATGAGATGTTCATGATATTGTACAAGGAATCACAACTTACATGTCGATGAGTATGACGGTGACAGGATGATCATGGAGCCCCAAGATGGAGATCAAAGGAGCTATGTGATATTGGCCATATCATGTCACTATTATTATTTGATTGCATGTGATGTTTATCATGTTTTGCATCTTGTTTACTTAGAACGACGGTAGTAAATAAGATGATCCCTTACAACAATTTCAAGAAGTGTTCTCCCCTAACTGTGCACCGTTGCTACAGTTCGTCGTTTCGAAGCATGCCGTGATGATCGGGTGTGATAGATCCTTACGTTCACATACAACGGGTGTAAGACAGTTTTACACATGCAAAACACTTAGGGTTAACTTGACGAGCCTAGCATGTACAGACATGGCCTCGGAACACAGAAGACCGAAAGGTCGAGCATGAGTCGTATAGAAGATACGATCAACATGAAGATGTTCACCGACGTTGACTAGTCCGTCTCACGTGATGATCGGACACGGTCTAGTTAACTCGGATCATGTAATACTTAGATGACTAGAGGGATGTCTAATCTGAGTGGGAGTTCATTAATAATTTGATTAGATGAACTTAATTATCATGAACTTAGTCTAAAATCTTTACAATATGTCTTGTAGATCAAATGGCCAACGTTGTATTCAATTTCAATGCGTTCCTAGAGAAAACCAAGCTGAAAGACGATGGCAGCAACTATACGGACTGGGTCCGAAACCTGAGGATCATCCTCATAGCTGCCAAGAAAGATTATGTCCTACAAGCACCGCTAGGTGATCCACCCGTCCCACAGAACCAAGACGCTATGAACGCTTGGCAGACACGTACTGATGACTACTCCCTCATTCAGTGCGGCATGCTTTACAGCTTAGAGCCGGGGCTCCAAAAGCGTTTTGAGAGACATGGAGCATATGAGATGTTTGAAGAGCTAAAAATGGTTTTTCAAGCTCATGCCCGGATCGAGAGATATGAGGTCTCCGATAAATTCTTCAGCTGGAAGATGGAGGAAAATAGTTCTGTCAGTGAGCACATACTCACTATGTCTGGGTTACATAACCGCTTGACTCAGCTGGGAGTTAATCTCCCGGATGACGCGGTCATTGACAGAATCCTCCAGTCGCTTCCACCAAGCTACAAGAGCTTTGTGATGAACTTCAATATGCAGGGGATGGTAAAGACCATTCCTGAAGTATTTGCTATGCTGAAATCAGCAGAGGTAGAAGTCAAGAAGGAACATCAAGTGTTGATGATGAATAAAACCACTAAGTTCAAGAAGGGCAAGGGTAAAAAGAACTTCAAGAAGGACGGCAAGGAAGTTGCTGCGCCCGGCAAGCAAGCTGTTGGGAAGAAGTCAAAGAATGGACCCAAGCCTGAGACAGAGTGCTTTTATTGCAAAGGGAAGGGTCACTGGAAGCGGAACTGCCCCAAATACTTAGCGGACAAGAAGGCCGGCAACACCAAAGGTATATTTGATATACATGTAATTGATGTGTACCTTACCAGTGCACGTAGTAACTCCTGGGTATTTGATACCGGTGCCGTTGCTCATATTTGTAACTCACAGCAGGAGCTGCGGAATAAACGGAGACTGGTGAAGGACGAGGTGACGATGCGCGTCGGGAATGGTTCCAAGGTCGATGTGATCGCCGTCGGCACGCTACCTCTACATTTACCTATGGGATTAGTTATAAACCTCAATAATTGTTATGTAGTGCCATGTTTGAGCATGAACATTGTATCAGGATCTCGTTTAATACGAGATGGCTACTCATTTAAATCCGAGAATAATGGTTGTTCTATTTATATGAGAGATATGTTTTATGGTCATGCTCCGATGGTCAATGGTTTATTCTTAATGAATCTCGAACGTAATATTACACATATTCATAGTGTGAATACCAAAAGATGTAAAGTTGATAACGATAGTCCCACATACTTGTGGCACTGCCGCCTTGGTCACATAGGTGTCAAACGCATGAAGAAGCTCCATGCAGATGGACTTTTAGAGTCTCTTGATTATGAATCATTTGACACGTGCGAACCATGCCTCATGGGTAAAATGACCAAGACTCCGTTCTCAGGAACAATGGAGCGAGCAACCAACTTATTGGAAATCATACATACTGATGTGTGCGGTCCAATGAGTGTTGAGGCTCGCGGTGGCTATCGTTATGTTCTCACCCTCACTGATGACTTGAGTAGATATGGGTATGTCTACTTAATGAAACACAAGTCTGAAACCTTTGAAAAGTTCAAGGAATTTCAGAGTGAGGTTGAGAATCAATGTGACAGGAAAATCAAGTTTCTACGATCAGATCGTGGAGGAGAATACTTGAGTCACGAATTTGGCACACACTTAAGAAAATGTGGAATAGTTTCACAACTCACGCCGCCTGGAACACCTCAGCGTAATGGTGTGTCCGAACGTCGTAATCGCACTCTATTAGATATGGTGCGATCTATGATGTCTCTTGCCGATTTACCACTATCTTTTTGGGGCTATGCTTTAGAGACTGCCGCATTCACTTTAAATAGGGCTCCGTCGAAATCCGTTGAGACGACACCGTATGAATTATGGTTTGGGAAGAAACCTAAGCTGTCGTTTTTAAAAGTTTGGGGATGCGATGCTTATGTCAAGAAACTTCAACCTGAGAAGCTCGAACCCAAGTCGGAAAAATGCGTCTTCATAGGATACCCTAAAGAAACTATTGGGTATACCTTCTACCTAAGATCCGAAGGCAAGATCTTTGTTGCCAAGAACAGAATCTTTCTGGAGAAAGAGTTTCTCTCGAAAGAAGTAAGTGGGAGGAAAGTAGAACTTGATGAGGTATTACCTCTTGAACCGGCAAATGGCGCAACTCAAGAAAATGTTCCTGAGGTGCCTGCACCGACTAGAGAGGAAGTTATTGATGATGATCAAGATACTTCTGATCAAGCTCCTACTGAGATTCGAAGGTCCACAAGGACACGTTCCGCACCAGAGTGGTACGGCAACCCTGTCTTGGAAATCATGTTGTTAGACAACGGTGAACCTTCGAACTATGAAGAAGCGATGGCGGGCCCGGATTCCGACAAATGGCTAGAAGCTATGAAATCCGAGATAGGATCCATGTATGAAAACGAAGTATGGACTTTGACTGGCTTGCCCGTTGAACAGCGAGCCATAGAAAATAAATGGATCTTTAAGAAGAAGACAGACGCGGATGGTAATGTGACCATCTATAAAGCTCGGCTTGTCGCTAAGGGTTATCGACAAGTTCAAGGGGTTGACTACGATGAGACTTTCTCACCGGTAGCGAAGCTAAAGTCCGTCCGAATCATGTTAGCAATTGCCACATTCTACGATTATGAAATATGGCAAATGGACGTCAAAACGGCATTCCTTAATGGTTTCCTTAAGGAAGAATTGTATATGATGCAGCCGGAAGGTTTTGTCGATCCTAAGAATGCTGACAAGGTGTGCAAGCTCCAACGCTCGATTTATGGGCTGGTGCAAGCATCTCGGAGTTGGAACATTCGCTTTGATGAGATGATCAAAGCGTTTGGGTTTACGTAGACTTATGGAGAAGCCTGCGTTTACAAGAAAGTGAGTGGGAGCTCTGTAGCATTCCTCATACTATATGTAGATGACATACTTTTGATGGGAAATGATATAGAACTCTTGGACAGCATCAAGGCCTACTTGAATAAGAGTTTTTCAATGAAGGACCTTGGAGAAGCTGCTTATATATTAGGCATCAAGATCTATAGGGATAGATCGAGACGCCTCATAGGTCTTTCACAAAGCACGTACCTTGATAAGATTTTGAAGAAGTTCAAAATGGATCAGTCCAAGAAAGGGTTCTTGCCTGTTTTGCAAGGTATGAAATTGAGCTCGGCTCAATGCCCGACCACGGCAGAAGATATAGAAGAGATGAGTATCATCCCCTATGCCTCAGCCATAGGTTCTATTATGTATGCCATGCTGTGTACCAGACCTGATGTAAACCTTGTCGTAAGTTTGGTAGGAAGGTACCAAAGTAATCCCGGCAAGGAACATTGGACAGCGGTCAAGAATATCCTGAAGTACCTGAAAAGGACTAAGGAAATGTTTCTCATTTATGGAGGTGACGAAGAGCTCGTCGTAAAGGGTTACGTCGACGCTAGCTTCGACACAGATCTGGATGACTCTAAGTCACAAACCGGATACGTGTATATGTTGAATGGTGGAGCAGTGAGCTGGTGCAGCTGCAAGCAGAGCGTCGTGGCGGGATCTACATGTGAAGCGGAGTACATGGCAGCCTCGGAGGCAGCACATGAAGCAATATGGGTGAAGGAGTTCATCACCGACCTAGGAGTCATACCCAATGCGTCGGGGCCAATCAAACTCTTTTGTGACAACATTGGGGCTATTGCACTTGCCAAGGAGCCCAGGTTTCACAAGAAGACAAGGCACATCAAGCGTCGCTTCAACTCCATTCGTGAAAATGTTCAAGATGGAGACATAGAGATTTGTAAAGTGCATACGGACCTGAATATAGCAGATCCGTTGACTAAACCTCTCCCTAGGGCAAAACATGATCAACACCAGAATTCCATGGGTGTTCGATTCATCACAATGTAACTAGATTTATTGACTCTAGTGCAAGTGGGAGACTGTTGGAAATATGCCCTAGAGGCAATAATAAAAGTATTATTATTATATTTCTTTGTTCATGATAATTGTCTTTATTCATGCTATAACTGTATTATCCGGAAATCGTAATACACGTGTGAATACATAGACCATAATATGTCCCTAGTAAGCCTCTAGTTGACTAGCTCGTTGATCAACAGATAGTCATGGTTTCCTGGCTATGGACATTGGATGTCATTGATAACGGGATCACATCATTAGGAGAATGATGTGATGGACAAGACCTAATCCTAAGCATAGCACAAGATCGTGTAGTTCGTTTGCTAGAGCTTTTCCAATGTCAAGTATCTTTTCCTTTGACCATGAGATCGTGTAACTCCCGGATACCGTAAGAGTGCTTTGGGTGTATCAAACGTCACAACGTAACTGGGTGACTATAAAGGTGCACTACAGGTATTTCCGAAAGTGTCTGTTGGGTTGACACGGATCGAGACTGGGATTTGTCACTCCATATAACGGAGAGGTATCACTGGGCCCACTCGGTAATGCATCATCATTATGAGCTCAAGGTGACCAAGTGGTTGATCACGGGATCATGCATTACGGTACGAGTAAAGTGACTTGCCGGTAACGAGACTGAACAAGGTATTGGGATACCAGACGATCGAGTCTCGGGCAAGTAACATACCGATTGACAAAGGGAATTGTATACGGGGTTGATTAAATCCTCGACATCGTGGTTCATCCGATGAGATCATCGTGGAGCATGTGGGAGCCAACATGGGTATCCAGATCCCGCTGTTGGTTATTGACCGGAGAGTCGTCTCGGTCATGTCTGCATGTCTCCCGAACCCGTAGGGTCTACACACTTAAGGTTCGGTGACGCTAGGGTTGTTGAAGATATGTATATGCAGTAACCCGAATGTTGTTTGGAGTCCCGGATGAGATCCCGGACGTCACGAGGAGTTCCGGAATGGTCCGGAGGTAAAGAATTATATATAGGAAGTGTTTTCGGCCATCGGGACAAGTTTCGGGGTTATCGGTATTGTACCGGGACCACCGAGGGGTCCCGGGGGCCCCACCGGGTGGGGCCACCTGTCCCGGGGGGCCACATGGGCTGTAGGGGGTGCGCCTTGGCCTAGATGGGCCAAGGGCACCAGCCCCAAAAGCCCATGCGCCTAGGGTTTCACTTAAGGGAAGAGTCCCAATGGTGGAAGGCACCTCTAGGTGCCTTGGGGGGGAGGGAAACCTCCCCTTGGCGCCGCACCTAGGAGATTGGATCTCCTAGGCGGCGCACCACCCCCCCTTGGCCCTCCTATATATAGTGGGGGAGAGGAGGGACTTCATACCTAAGCCCTTGGTGCTCCCTCTCCCCTGTTACTACATCTCTCCCTCGTAGTATAGGAAGCCCTGCTACTGTGACGCCACCCTCCTGCTCGTTCCCACACCAGCCCCTGGCGCTTCCCTCTCTCCCCGTTACGTCTCTCTCGTAGTCTAGGCGAAGCCCTGCTACTGTGACGCCCTGCATCCACCACCACGCCGTCGTGCTGCTGGATCTTCATCAACCTCTCCTTCCCCCCTTGCTGGATCAAGAAAGGAGGAGACGTCATCCGTTCCGTACGTGTGTTGAACGCGGAGGCACCGTCCGTTCGGTGCTAAGATCATCGGTGATTTGAATCACGTCGTGTTCGACTACATCATCCCCGTTCTTTGAACGCTTCCGCTCGCGATCTACAAGGTACGTAGATGCATCTAATCACTCGTTGCTAGATGAACTCCTAGATGGATCCTGGTGAAACCGTAGGAAAATTTTGTTTTCTGCAACGTTCCCAACAGACTCCCCATGGGAGGGGCGCGCCACCTCATGGGCTGCTGCCCTCTCTCTCCCCTCAGGCCCACTAAGGCCCAATACTTCCCCGGGGGGTTCCGGTAACCCTTCCGGCACTCCGGTTTTCTCCGAAATCACCCGAAACACTTCCGGTGTCTGAATATAGCGTCCCATATATCGATCTTTATGTCTCGACCATTTCGAGACTCCTCGTCATGTCCGTGATCATATCCGGGACTCCGAAAAACCTTCGGTACATCAAAATACATATAAACTCATAATGAAACTGTCATCGTAACGTTAAGCGTGCGGACCCTACGGGTTCGAGAACAATGTAGACATGACCGAAGACACGTCTCCGGTCAATAACCAATAGCGGAACCTGGATGCTCATATTGGCTTCCTACATATTCTACGAAGATCTTTTATCGGTCAGACCGCATAACAACATACGTTGTTCCCTTTGTCATCGGTATGTTACTTGCCCGAGATTTGATCGTCGGTGTCTCAATACCTAGTTCAATCTCGTTACCGGCAAGTCTCTTTACTCGTTCCGTAATACATCATCCCGCAGCTAACTTATTAGTTGCAATGCTTGCAAGGCTTATGTGATGTGCATTACCGAGAGGGCCCAGAGATACCTCTCCGACAATCGGAGTGACAAATCCTAATCTCGAAATACGCCAACCCAACAAGTACCTTCGGAGACACCTGTAGAGCACCTTTATAATCACCCAGTTATGTTGTGACGTTTGGTAGCACACAAAGCGTTCCTCCGGTAAACGGGAGTTGCATAATCTCATAGTCATAGGAACATGTATAAGTCATGAAGAAAGCAATAGCAACAAACTAAATGATCAAGTGCTAAGCTAATGAAATGGGTCAAGTCAATCACATCATTCTCCTAATGATGTGATCCCGTTAATCAAATGACAACTCATGTCTATGGCTAGGAAACTTAACCATCTTCGATCAACGAGCTAGTCAAATAGAGGCATACTAGTGACACTATGTTTGTCTATGTATTCACACATGTATTATGTTTCCGGTTAATACAATTCTAGCATGAATAATAAACATTTATCATGATATAAGGAAATAAATAATAACTTTATTATTGCCTTTAGGGCAGATTTCCTTCACGACACACCCCGATCACCATGCCGCCCACACGACCATGGTGAACGGACAGTGCCCGAGCCGTGTGCTCTGCCCACGAGCAGCCCGGCACCACCATCAAGGCCGCCGCCCAAGCATCCGAGCCCAACCTTCGTGCACTTATACACCGTACCGATGCGGCCGGCGGGGAAGGGGCAGAAGACCCCCCCTCTACCCCAAAACAAACACCTTGGCAGGGTTGGTGGCCGCGGCGGCTAGATCTAGGCCAAGGGAATTCTGGCAGCCGCACAGAGCAGCCACCAGATGCAACGGAGGGGCACCCCTGCCCCCTTCCTGAAGTTCCCTACCACCTTCGGCAAGCCCTCGCGCGCACCAACACTGCACCATGGAGCCACCCCTGCCTATCGAGCCCGTATCTGAATCCGTAGAGGGAGGAAACCCACCCGAGTAAGCCGCAGACGAACAAACGCCGGAGCAATTCCCGCCGTCGCCGCAAGCAGACCGGCCGACCACGCGGTTGCAGTCACGCCACTGCAAGCCACCTTCACATAGAGCCCACGAGGACCTCCACCACCATCCCGCGACACCCGCCGCCGCATGGGACCAAATCCTCGTGGATATGACCGGAGGCGCGCCGACCCTTCACGAGCCGATCTGGCCCGAGCGCTCGATCTGAACCTGCCGCATCCGCCGACCCCAGAGCAGCGCCGTCGCTCCGTTGGCCCCCGCCGTAGGCCAGCCCCCCCAGATGAGCGGCCCACACGCGCCAGCCGTGGATCTCGCACGGCGGGGAGACGAAGGCCCCGCCACCGCCCTTGCCAGCCGGGCTTTGCCCCCCGGCACCTCTAGGCAGCGGCGAGGGAGGAGGTGAGAGGCGGTGGCGGCTAGGGTCCCCCCCGGGCATTCACATGAGCGCTGCGGGAGGGAGGGAGGGAGTTGGAGGGAGGGGCGCCGTTGCCCGTCTTCCTGATATGCACAAGCTGTGTTCAGAAGCAAATGCCACGCAATACTGATATCAATACATTTTATTTTCCGAGAAAAGATCCAAGTTTATCTTGCATGAGGCGGCATGGAGATGAACACGCGTCAGACTCCTGCTCAAGTTTATCTTCCAGTAGCACGAGCGATGACACCTTAAGGCCCCAATTCACGACCTCTGCGCAAGCCCACTCTTGACCATCAACGGCAATCTTTTGGTCTTTGCAATCGTGCCAGGCCAGAGGAGCTTCTCAAGTCTGAACCCCAACAAAGGAGGCAGAAACGCCGAGAGCAGCCGTGGACTTCCGTGTGCCTAACCAGGACCCGGCCGAAGCACCAACGGAGGACTGTATTCCCTCCGGTCCTTTTTACTCTCCATATTAGAATTCTCTGAAGTCAAACTTTACAAAATTTGACCGTATTTATATGAAAAAATATCAACATCTATCATGCTAAAGTTATACAATATGAAACTTTAAGTCATGATACATCTATTGATATTGATTTCAGATTGTGAATGTTGGTACTTTTTTCTATAAAGTTAATCAAACTTTACGAGGATTTGACATCTTATATGTGAACTAAAAAGAACCGAAGGCTGAGCTATGGGAATATTTTTCCGTCCTCGCCTCCATCCACGCACGCGGCCCACAGAAGCGGAACCAATGAGAATCACCCAAACAACCTCGGCTCAGCTTTACCCAACGATCCACGCACGCGAATCACCTCCCGGTTAAGACGGGCCCGCACCGCAGCGGAGCCCGCTCGTCAGCGATAGCAGACAGAAGCCACGACAGGTATCCCGCGTAACGAGGCGGAGAAGTCGTAATATAAAATTTCCCGCGAAGGGGAGAGGAGAGGAGAGGAGACCCTGGATCGCCGGCGGAGCAGCATAGCAGTAGCAGTACTACTAAAATGGCGGAGGGGGGAGACCGGAGACAGCTGGTGGACTGACCAAGCGAGCGAGCGAGAGAGAGAGCGGGCGGCGAGGGAGGATGACGGGGCCGCCGCACCGGGACCAGGAGCGGGACCGGCGCCGGACGCTGCTGCTGGTGAGCCTGGCGTCAATCATGGAGCGCGCCGACGAGGCGCTGCTGCCCGCCGTGTACCGCGAGATCGGCGCCGCCATGCACGCCGACCCCACCTGGCTCGGCTCCCTCACGCTGTGCCGCTCCATCGTGCAGGCCGCGTGCTACCCGCTCGCCGCCTACGCCGCCGCGCGGCACAACCGCGCCCGCGTCATCGCCGTGGGGGCCTTCCTCTGGGCCGCTGCCACCTTCCTCGTCGGCGTCTCCGAAACCTTCACTCAGGTACCAGCTCCCGACCCTTCCTGCTCGCGCTTTGCTCCTGTTTTCTGATTCTGCAGCTTGATGCATGTCGAGTTGGGGATTTTGCAGTCTGTAGATCTGCTGTGCTCTCCAAGGTAAAAAAATATTGTCCAGATTCAGATTGCACTTCTTTAATTTTGAATACTGAGGCTCCATTAGGGATTTTATTTAGGAAGCGTCGTAAGCTTTATAATGCTTCTGAGTACTGACACAGCAAGCACAGTCTTTCAGGAATCAGGACACAATATTGACAAGTTTTGAAATATATAGTGAGTAGTGACATTGTTAAATTAGATTTCAGGACATGGGAAATATTGTAGTTCCCTCGTAGAAAAGGAAATATTAGTTCCCCGTGCTTTGGCTTTCATGGATTTGATTTCCTTCCAAACAAACATGTGAAAATCCAGGGTGTCTTTCTTCTCTCTTTTGACACTTCACCGCAGAGTTTCAGACACAATATTACACTAGAGAGTAATTTTCCATTTAATACTACAGTATATTTTTGGACAATCATGTAGCAAGTACTAGCACTGCAAGCTCAGTTTTTGTGTGTGTGTGTTTGTGTGTGATGTGCAGTAAAGTTAGCTATTTGTCTAATCTCATTGTCAGTTCATCAGTTTGAAATTTCCACTTGTACTGTAGGTAGCAATCTCGAGGGGACTGAACGGCATCGGCCTCGCGCTCGTGGTACCATCGATCCAGTCACTGGTCGCCGACTCCACGGACGACGGCACGCGCGGCTCGGCGTTCGGCTGGCTGCAGCTCGCAAGCTGCCTCGGGCTCATCGCCGGCGGCTTCGTCGGCCTGCTGCTGGCACAGACCACGGTCCTCGGGATCGCCGGCTGGCGCATCGCCTTCCACCTCGTGGCCGTCATCAGCGTCGCCGTGGGGGCCCTCAACTGGTTCTTCTCCGTGGACCCCCATTTCCCCACGGGCGACGCGGCTGCCGGCCCAGGCGGCGACGAGAAGCCCGCCGTGCGGCAGGTGGTGGAGGAGATGATCGCGGAGGCCAAGTTCGTGGTGCAGATCCCGACGTTCCAGATCTTCGTGGCGCAGGGCGTCAGCGGCTCGTTCCCGTGGTCCGCACTCTCCTCCTTCGCGTCCATGTGGCTCGAGCTCATCGGGTTCAGCCACCGGGAGACAGCCGTGCTCATGACCATCTTCTGGGTCGCGAGCTCCCTCGGCGGCCTCATTGGGGGCAAGCTGGGCGACCTCCTCGCCCTGCGGTACCCGGACGCCGGGAGGATCGTCCTGTCGCAGATCAGCGCCGGCTCGGCCGTGCCCCTTGCCGCCGTGCTGCTCAGGGGGCTCCCCGATGACCCGTCCACCGGCGTCATCCACGGCGTCGTCCTGTTCGTCATGGGCGTGTTCATCTCCTGGAACGGCCCGGCTACAAACTTGTAAGCCTCGCCGCCGTACTTCCAGAGCTTTTCAACATATAAGATGGACACTCGTCATTCATGTGAAAAACATCAAAATTTTGCAGCCCAATTTTTGCGGAGATCGTGCCGGAGAAATCAAGGACGAGCATCTACGCGCTCGACAGGTCGTTCGAGACAGTGCTGTCATCGTTCGCGCCGCCGATCGTCGGCATCCTGGCGCAGCGCGTGTACGGGTACAGGCCGGACGACAAGGGCACGAGCACCCGGCTGGACCGGGAGAACGCGGCGTCGCTGGCCAAGGCGCTGTACACGGCCATCGCGATACCGTTCACGGTCTGCGCCGCCATATACTCTTTCCTGTACTGCAGCTATCCCCGGGACAGGGATCGTGCCCGGATGCAGTCGCTGGCGGAGTCGGAGATGCAGCAGGTGGAGCACGAGGGTTCTCGCTTGGAAGGCGGCGATGGAGATGGAGGATCCGCTGTTCATGGTTTGAAGGAGTCGTCGCCGGAGGCTGAGAAGGATACCGCGAAACTGTTATCGGACGTTGAGCAAGGTAGATGAGTAGGAATTTGAATTCTACGGAACCCGGATCTTCTAACGTGCCCGTGAACCTCGCGTCGTTGGATCGATTTCTGTGATACGTGCTGTGTTTTTTTAGGGGAGTGATGTGTACTGTATTCTTGAAATAGCACTCCTAAAACAACGGAGGGTTTATAGTAGTTTTACACTGCTAGGCTTATGTCGATTGTGTTTGGCCATCACAGCATCTCTAGCAGATTCTTGAGGAAAACGTTTGGAGACCCGGCCGAAGCTTCGGCCGGTCGCCTACTACCACACGCTCCTCTTTTTCACGAGCTCTGCAAATCGCCCTGCCCTCGCTGTAGGCCAATCTTGTCGGCGAGGCCGTTCTCTACCCCCGCATCCCCCCCTCCCCGCCCGCCCGCGCTGCAGCCCAATTTCGCTGGCGAGGCTGTTGCCTACCCCCGCGGCGGCCCCTGCCCTGCGTTGCAGCCAAATCTCACCGGTGAGGTCGTCGTCCACCGCATGACCGGCAATTCTCCTAGCTCACCATCTCTAGTTCCAGCGGTTTTCCTAGCTCCGGTGGACGAGTTGCATAACTGTGACGGCAAGGCATACCCAAGACACGTGAAGCTGCGGCGACCGGGGTGCACCTGACATGGGGATTGGATGGGAGGGGACATCACAGGAGTTGCAAGCTACAACCGGCATCACAAATTGCTACAACTGGCCCCCATCCGGCTACAACCGACGTCATTTTTTGCTACATGCGACCATGAAGATACATCCCGCACAAGAAAAAGCTACAACCGGTAAACGTAAAAGCTACAACTCGCTGACCATTTTGCTGCAAGCGAGAAGGTGAAGCTGTGGATGGCGACGGCAACGGTGAGCATCAGGGCTGCGACGATGGCCTGTGGGCCGTGGAAGCTACAACCTCATGCGCCAGAGCTGCAACCGCCCAAGAAAAAGCTACATGCAGCGGCCAATTTTTTGCTGTATCAGCTATGGTGATTTTTTTGGCCGGCAAGGCAGACGACTGCTACCGGCGACCAGGGAAGATGCATCCAGTAGGAGAAAATGCTACAATCGGCAATAGAAAAAGCTACGACTCGCATCGTATATGCTGCAAGCGGCGATGCCGAAGTTGTGGCCGGCGATGCTACGACCAGAAAAACTGGAACCGTTGTTCGAGAAAGCTGGAACCGACTATTTCTTTTGCTACCATCGCTAGAGCAAAAAAACTTGACATCAGAGATCCAAGAAAGGTTGCGGCGACGAGTGGCTGGGTGCTGCGTCAAGCGGCAATGGTGGGGGGGGGAGGACGCGGGTGCTTCTGCGTCTCGCCAGAGCACATGCGCGCGGTGGCTGGGCAGGGACATGTCGCCGGCGGATCTGAATCAAGACGCGTGTGCGGGGGAGAGGAGAAAGAAGACGATGACGTGGGGAGAGGGCGGATCGGACGGCTCCTGCCTGCTGGATCAGACGGCTGGAGGCCGACCGACCCAAATTTGGGACGGCGCGCCGACGCGTATTACTGCCCATCCTTAAAACATCGTATCTCAAAAGTGTTTTAAGATATTTTTTTGAGATAAACGAAAACTTTATTCATTAGAGATAAGTACATCGTTTGTGAGGGTCATTACAATTTCATTTATAAGTTCCTCGAACCAATCAGAAATTAACGAAAGTCTAGCTAAACTCGCAAGGTCATGAGCTACTTTATTTGCTTCTCTGTTACAGTGTTTGAATCTAGTAGCAATGAAGTCACAAACATAATGAAAACAATCGTCGAAAATTGCCGCCGCCGCACCCGCCGACTGTCCTCCGTTCTTCATGGTATCAATCACCTCCAAGTTGTCCGAGTTAATAATAAGACGATTACATCCCGCCCTTTGCGCCAATGTTATATCAAATTTAAGAGTCGAGGCTTCCGCTATCAACACATCTGCGCAATACTCAATCTTCTCGTTCCCTCCCGCAATAAACCTATCATTTTCATCTCTCAAAACCGCCCCCATCGTGCCCCTAAGTAGGTCTTAGTCAAAAGAAGCGTTAACGTTAAGTTTCACAAAACCCCTACAAGGACATGACCAACCCCCTTTTTCATAGAAGCCTTGGGGGATGATGCATTTACGAAGTTTGACGTAAGGGCTAGAATGCCCATTTAAATCTGAAGTGCATTTTGAGTTGTCTCCTTGTGCACTAACTTCCGTCGTTCCCACCATAGATACCATGCTGAGACAGCAATCATTTCACGCACATTGTGATAACCCATTATCCTCAAATCTTGGTCTGACAGAAGTAGTAGGTACTCCAGCACCGCCTCTCCAGCAAGGTCAACCTTGCAAGCTTTATCAATGATATCATCCATCCCCAGCCTTGTCCAAACCTCCTTTGCTCTATTGCAAAGGAAAAGTGTTTTAAGATATAGTATATCTTACGTTTTACAGTATAAAGCTGGGATGAGACGTAATAGATACCGCAAAATATGAGGACACAGACAAAAATTTAAGGGGACCCATCGATTAGGATTTTTTTTCTCCTCCTCCTCCTCCTTCCCTGTTCCTTTTCTCCTTCCAACGCACGCACGCCCAACACCACCGGCCGCCCACGCCCGCAATGTCGGCCGAGCACCCACGCCATGGGAGGGTGCCAGAGGCCATCACGACAATGCCAGCCATGCGGCAAGGCCAGTCGTCCTCTAGCGTGGGCGCCGAAAGATGTGGCCAGTCATCGCGACCAAACATGCCGACGCTGCGATCGTGGTCATGGCGGCGGGAGGCCGATGTAGGGAAGGAGGAGGCGGCGTCGGCTGACGGCGGTGGTGGGAGGAGAGGCGAGCAGTCCCGTACGAATCGGATTTGTCTCACCAGATATTTGGCTAGAGGCGGCCGGGTTGAAGAGCGGCATCGGCTGCCGGTGGTTGGACCAATATATTAAGAAAAATGTCAACATAAAAATATGTCTCACTATGTGTGTAACGTGTTTATTTAATATTTTAAATGTGGATATTTTATGGATGAACTTGGTCAAAGTTTCTGAAGTTTGACTTTTTTTTTGGAAAAATCTACACACACTACTCGATCTTGCATTAGTTGATCTTGTGGGAGGTAAGAGGGACCATATTAAAATGCTTATAATTTAAGCTGTCAAATTGATAAGTAGGCCACCCTACAAACCTAACGCGGCAACTAAGTTTGCCATCCTTCCGGGAAATGACACATATTTTGCCATGATCTTGCATTGCTTCCACATACAAAGCTTGACATGACGTATCAATAAAAAGTACCACATGTCCAATATTTTTGCCATATGAACAGAGCTGACGCAGAAAAAAGTTGCCATGAACGTAGGATGAGCACACAAGTTGCCAAGAGAAATGGCACAAAAATTTGCCATCATATCATCTTGGTTATGGCAACTTTATTATTATCTTATATGTATACACGAATATTTTAGATATGTGGCAGCTTTTACAATTTTTCTGAATAGTTGCAATGATTTGGACAACAATTTTTCTCTTTTGCAAAATTTCCATGTGACCAGTTCAAACTTTTTCAATTTTTGCCATCTGATGATTACAAAATTTCCGACAAGTTACCAAGATTTTGGAGAACAAATTTACTAACCTTTGCCATCTGACTATCTCAAAACATTTTTTCGCAAAAGTTGCCATGTGTTTCAGAGAACAAACTCCTAAATTTGTCATGTTTCTATTAAATATATTTTCTAAAGTTGCAATGATTCTAGAAAACTAAAATATATATTTTTGTATATTTCATATGTCATAAGTACATTTTTATAAGTTTTTTCCATATGAAGATTACAAAATTTCCAACATTTTGTCATGCTTTTCAAGATTTTCCTTGTGTATATTACACCCCCCCCCCTCCCAGGAGTCACAATTATTAAGGAAAACAAAAACATGTTTTTGTAATTTTCCATGTGATAAGTATAAACATTTTAAAAAATTGCCATCTGAACATACAAAATTTCCAACAAGTTTGCATGGTTTTCGAGATGAAAATTTCTCAGTTTTCATGTTTTCTATTGCAATTTTTTTCTAAAAGTTGTAATGATTCGGGAAAACATTTTTTCCTTATTTAACATCTGATAAGTATAATCCTTTTTTTAAATTGCCATCTGAAGATTACAAATTTTCCATCAACTTGTAGGGGACACGAGTTGGGCCAGATCTTTGGCCAGGTTTTTAATACACGTTTAACATTATTCAAATACAAGATTAACATTTTTTAATACATGGTTAAAAAATTTCTATAGATGTTTAAGTTTTTTCAAATGATTTGATTGACATATTTCAAATACAAGATTAACATTTTTTGAATCCATGGTCAACATTTTTTCTATAAACGTTTACAATCTTTCAAATGCTTTAATAACACTTTCCAAATACAATATTTACATTTTTTGAATACATGGTCAGCGTTTTCCTGCACACATTTTACATTTTTCAAATACAAGATTAACATTTTTAATACCGGTCAACAGTTTTTCTATACACATTTAACATTTTTAAAATGCTTGATTAACATTTTTCATATACTTGTTTGGCATTTTTTCCAAATGCTTGATTAACATTTTTTAAATACACGATAATTTGTTTTCACACACATTCTATATTTTTTGTATACATGGTCAACATTTGTCTATACGCATTTAACATTTTTCAAATGCATGATTTACATTTTGTAAAACGTTATGTAAATTGTATTATATATGATTAGAACATTTGGAAGTGTAAACAAAAACATAAAATGTAAAAAAACATGAATAAAACGAGGCAGTGGCCTCCCGCGCAGTGGGTCAGCCCATGTTGCGCTCGGCTTGATGTGAGCGTTCCCTACGTCTCGCTAAGCGCCCGAACCACAAAGCGCCGCCGTCTTCAGAGAAACCCTCGCGTGGCAATGGCGCCTCCTCCAACGGAAGAGCAGCTCCGGCGTGGATCAGAGGAAACCGAGGTCCTCCGCCATTCTGTTCACGGCGACGGCCACCCCAGCGTTTGCACGGATCAGCCGTCAGCCCTAGGCGGCTCCGCGGCCCAGATTACGGAACCCCGTGATAACCAGGCGCTCGTGTCCACAGGTACGTCTATCGTCTGTGCACCTTTACTCTATGCCCCATTGACCTTCGGCCCTTCGCACATCCATTGCGCCGACTCAACAAGACTTCATTGATCAATTGTTTTGTTTCAGTTGCGCAGAATCAGATCGGTTTTCCTTGCGCGCTCTTGATCTCGTGAGCACACAGGTGGACAGCGACGACCAGTGCCATGCCGAACTGATGGAGGAGGACAGCGATGACAAGGATGGTAGCGATGACGAGGAGGACAGCGATGAATCTGATGCCCAAACGGCAGACGAGAACAGTGATGAGGAGGAGGTTAGGGATGAATACTATGCCCCACTGATTGGCAAGGACAGCGAGACAAATTGCCCAGGTTGCTAATTGGTCCTCCATGAAAAAAAATGATTTTCTACTACCAAAATAGCTGAAAATAATTAACTGATGGTCAATGCTGAATTGATTCCTCAGGAAAAAAGTACTCCAAGGAAGAAGCTGATGAAGTAGTGTCCAGATGGCTTTGCAGTTTCAACAAAGCGTACCGTGACTGCTTGAACCTGGGTGTGGAGATTCTAGGCCGGGGTGATGAGAATGCTCGTCTTCCTCCTTTTCCTTTGAAAGTACTCCCTGTGGTAACAAGTCTATGCATCACAAGCAACATCTGCTACCACCGCGAATACATGACCCATGACACTTCCACGAGTAAGGGCCTTTCATTCTTACTCCCAACTTTCCTAAATATTCCTTCCGTTTCTAAATATTTATTTTTTTAAGATTTCAAATGGACTACTACATACGGATGTATATAGACATACTTTAGAGTGTAGATTCACTCATTTTGCTCCGTATGTAGTCACTTGTTGAAATATCTAGAAAGACAAATATTTAGGAACGGGGGGAGTATATGTCTTCCTAGATATTTCAATATAGACTACACACGATGTATATAGACGTATTTTGGAGTGCAGATTCACTTACTTTGCTCCGTATGTAGTCTATATTGGAATCTCTAAAAAGACTTATATTTAGGAACGGAGGGAGTAGTAATCTGCATTTGCACTATTTATGTTTTTTACTTAGGATTTTGCCTTTCTGCCCTCTATATTTGCAGCTGCGTCAATTCTTGGGTATCCCAATCCAAGAACCATGCTACAGGTCTTCTCTTTGCGCTTGGCAAGCTATGAATCCTATCCCGTTAGTGTTTATGGAATTTTCGCTGTTAAAGATGTTCTGGAACCATGGCGGAATCTTATCTTTAACCGTCGGAGAGAGGATGCTGTCACAATTGAGCAGGTAATTAAGGCCTGTTTTGTTTTAAGAATAGTGACTTTTTCTGAACAGTGAATGTACAGCCATAACAGATTATGTCAATTAGCTTCTTCGCCCGTGTTTTAAAATTATCTTCGAGTAGATGCAAGTAGTCCTTCATTTTCAAGGGTCAGCACATTATAAGATACATGTTGCTAAACATTCCATACATCAACATGCCGTCAGATTCCTAAAATATTATATGATTACACAAAAAACATAAAAACCTGGTAATCAAATTTATATTCTTCTGCTTTCATTTTCGGAAGGCAGTATTTTGATTATATACACATAGGCATTAAGAAAATCCAACTGGATGTAGGGGGAGAGTAAATAAGCTTGGATCACTGGACTTTTTCAAATAGGCCACCGTGCTGTTCATTTACACATCTGGGCTTAATTAAATGGTCATTGGGCATCAAAGCACGCCATAACCACACCCCTTAGGTTGTAGCTTTTCTTATTTTCAAATTATTTGTCTTTTTTGTAGAATTTGGGGGAAATTTCCGGGTGCATTGATCCCTTTGGAACCCAACACCCGTATAACAGTTAAACTGGGCTGGCTTACAAGTGGAGTCATACATTGGCATCCAACAGGCTACTCTTTTTGTTAAAAAAAATCACTAACAAACTACTCCATTAGGACTCGTCAACTGCCATTGTTAGCCAGTCTGATGCCAAGTATCAACACTCCCCCTGGAGATTGGGCATGTGTTGAAAATCATGGCTATCTTGTTACAGTTTCATGGTTCTTACTATGACCACTACCATCGCTTAGCTTACTACTAGCACACTCCCTGATGATCTTCATGCCAACCCTACTCATGCAGTGCACATACACGAGAGCATTTTCTCTCCATCTCTTGCTACCAGCCTCTCTGTCGGTCGTTGTGGACAACATCAAATTCGTTTGTATATGTTTGTATTCGGAAACAGAGTGACTGAAAGGGTCTACTCTATACTTGATTTAAACATGAAGATGCATATCTTAAGACTTTATTCTGTTAATAAATGCTAATTTACTTGCGAGTGGATTACTTTGGTTAGTTCTGATGAGTTGTCAAATTGTAGGATTTTTTCACCTTACCTCTTTGTAGCCCCTGTCGAGGGATGTATGCACCGGATCAGGCATTACTGGAAGTTGATCTATGGGTGAAGAAGGAGGGAGATGGATCGCCTGACGAACAGTTGCTCTCTGTGTATGTTGAGATTTATTTCCAGTCATGCTTTGATGAGATGCGAACAGGACGCATTCCCGGTGACATTTGCAGCTTGGAGATAGACTTCATGTTCCTTTCATATTTGTTGAGGCTGTGATACAAATCTTTGCAAAGGTTGACCATCCTCATCATTTGAGATTTACGGCTTTCAGCAGTGGCTTTGATCATGAGATTGTGTTGTTTGGTGACAAATTCGTTGGGAAAGGGAGCCTAAACCAGCATGTCGTCGCCGTGAAGGAGAAGGGGAAATTGGATGTTCGCTTACAAGTGGAGAAAATGGTGTTTCAGTGGACTTTCCAATATGGGGTGGCTGGAACTGTTAGTTCTCCAAACGACTCGATCCTAGAGTATGGCCAGTTTGTTGTGAGGGTGTTATTTGCTCCAAAGGACTTGCAACCAGTTAGACGACATGGCTACTGATGATCGTTCAGCCGATGTGGATGTTAGGAATAAATTAGCACATGTCTATAGTTAATTAGTAGTACATGTTAATTAACAAACCGTTATTGGTAAGGGGTGTGTCCAACTCCAAAGAGTCATGTCCCTTCTCTCTTTATTGTCGAAAGGCACCTATTTTGAAGGATGCCCCCAAATAAGTACCTCTTCTTCTAATCTCTTCTATATGTATATCTTCTTTTCATCTTTTCCAGGTGAGAATCAATAGAAATCAGGACTAGTCGTCCATTCAGTTTCAATCTATTGTTACTCTATCACGTTATCAGCCCTTTGCTCTCCGAGAGAAATATGCCATCCTAGGCAGCGGTTATGCACGCCTGAAACGCCTGCACGTGGAACCCAGTGCCTCCCCGGCCACGGCCCTCCCACGATCAACAGCGGTGAGCCACCATGGCTTGCCTCGTGAGCACACAGGTGGACAGGGACGACCAGTGCCTTTCCCAAGTGATGGAGGAGGACATCGATGACAAGGATGGTAGCGATCACGAGGACACCGAAATAGCTGAAAATAATTAGCCGACGATCGATGTTATATTGATTCCTCAGGAAAAAAATACTCCAAGGAAGAAGCGGATGAAGTAGTGTCCAGATGGTTTCGCGGTTTCAACAAAGCGCATGTTGACTGCTTGAACCTTCGTGAGGAGATTCTAGCCCGGGATGATAAGAATGCTCATCTTCCTTCTTTTCCTTTGAAAGTAGTCTCTGTTGTAACAAGTCTATGCATTAAAAGCAACATCTGCTACCACCGTGAATACATGACCCATGACACTTCCACGAGTAAGGGCCTTTGATTCTTAGCAATCCGCAGTTGCGCTATTCTTAGTACTTCCGAGGACGCCGAGGAGGACGCACCCCGAGGCCACAAGCGGCTGCGCAAGACCTCGGCCGGCCCTGCTGGCCAGCTGGCCGAGCCGAAGAAGATCACACTTTCTGACGAGTCGGATGGCGATCTCCTGCAGTCGAAGAGGATAAGACCGACACCTCGGAGGTACATTTTACTGATTCTGAATTGAATTCGAAAGCTTGTTTAGTCGTAACTTGTAACATGCAGCCTCTCACTCCACAACACCTTCATATAGGCGATGACATCTCGGACGGGCTCCCTCCACCCTTCATGGCGGATAGCGGCACCGTCGAGCGTATCGTGACTCCCCCTGCCCACGAAGAGGTGGGGGAGGCGACGTCAAACCCAACCCCTTTATTCGATACTGTGGGGGCGGTGCACAGGTTCCTGCGGCCGAGGTTGAGGCCTCGACCAATCAAGACCAAGGGGAAGAAGTCCCCGAGGTCCTGAAGGGAGGGTTGAGCCAAATGGAGGCCCATCCCCAAGCAACTCCGGTGCCTTCGCAACAGCCGAAGGCCCCCATCCCTACCACAACGGTAGTGGGATCCGAGGTGGTTCTGCCCACCCGTCTTGCCCTAGGGCAGGTCTACAAGGATGGCCCAAGGAGATGGAGGTAGCCTTAATGGGCTCCTCCATCACAGAAGAGCACCGTGCCCTTATCGGCATGGTGTTGGGCGGCTTCCGGTCCGTAGAGGCCGGAATGCACGAGGTCTTGCAAGGACTCGTGAGAAGTTTCGAGGTACGTATTACACATCCCAGCCTTTTTCAATTTGATGAACTTTTTTTCAATTTGTTGAATTTTTTTTCATATCTGATGAACATTTTTAAAAATAAATGAATTTAATTATCAGATTTTTGAACTTTTCCCAAATTTGTGAACTTTCTTTCAAAATTAATGAACTTTTTTTCAAAATAATGAACCTTTTTTTCTCAAAATTTTGTTTTTTATTAAAAACTCTCTGAATAGTTTTGAATTCACAAAAAATCGTTTTCTTAAAGTAATGTTTTTTAAAAAAAAATTATGAACAGTTTTGAATTCACATACTTTTTCAATTTTTGATGAACTTTTTTAAACTTGATGAATTTCTTTTAAATTTGATGAACTATTTGAAAATCCATGAACATTTTTTAATTCACGAACTTTTTCAAGTTTTTGTAAAAAAATTGTGTTTTTTCTTCAAAATATGAATGTTCAAATGGTGAGCAATTGACCAAACAACGGTAAAACGAGATCGAGCGAGCACAGGAAGGGAGTGGGCGAGTGAAGTCAGGGAGCACCCAGCTCGTTTAATTGGGCCGGCCGAAGAGAAGCTCCTGCGTGCGCCAGTTCCTCGATCTGGCGCCGGAAGAAAAAATTTCTTGCGCCAGAAGCGCCGTATAGGAGCCCCCGGAAAAACCATGCGCCAAGGAGCAATCAACAATTTGCACGAAATTTACAGCGTCTTGATCGTGTGGTGGAGGACTTAAATGTGACATAACTAATTTTCATCTACGGAGTATATGTGAATTAGCGAATCTATTTACCAATGGCTTCAACTCAATTGCCTCAACCCATACGGTACGCCACGTTACGCCACGGAAAGAGAAGAGAGCGTGCAGTCAAACAGGTAGACAAACCGTAATAGAAAATCCCCGCTAAGCGCCAAGAGGACAAAGACCCCATTTCGCCGGCGCAACAAATGGCGACCATCGCGAGGTCGAGCTGAGCACTCGGCGAGAGGAGGAGACGACAGAGAACCAACCGGGTTGGCGAGGTGAGCTCCTCTCGGAGATGGGGCCGGCGGTGGCGCCGTGGGAGGAACGGCGGACGCTGGTTCTGGTGAACCTGGCGTCCATCATGGAGCGCGCCGACGAGGCGCTGCTGCCGGCGGTTTACCGGGAGGTCGGAGCCGCCCTGCACGCCACGCCCACGGGCCTCGGCGCGCTCACCCTCTACCGCTCCATCGTGCAGGCCGCTTGCTACCCGCTGGCCGCGTACGCCGCTTCCCGCCACAACCGCGCCCACGTCATCGCCGTCGGGGCGTTCCTCTGGGCCGCCGCGACCTTCCTCGTCGCCATCTCCGAAACCTTCCTCCAGGTGAGCCCGACCGCTCAACCTCCGCTCGCACTTCACGCTTCCTGTCGTCCTCGTACTACAAACTACTCTAGAAAGCCGGTGGCTAATTATGTCAGCTCAGCTGTCTCGCACAGATCTCGGCATCGGTGATCTTAATTTCTTGTAGTAGCAGTAATTGCATCTCCGTCGAGAGAGTGATCATCCAAGCTGATTTGGGAAGCTCATTGCCGATTTGGAACTGAGAGCTATACGCCGACTTGCTAGGTGGCGATTTCCAGAGGCCTGAACGGCATCGGCCTAGCTCTCGTCATACCGGCGGTCCAGTCACTGGTGGCCGACTCCACCGACGACGACCACCGCGGCACGGCCTTCGGGTGGCTGCAGCTGACCAGCAGCATCGGGTCCATCATCGGGGGCTTCTCCGCCCTGCTGCTGGCGCCGACCACCATCTTCGGGGTCGAGGGCTGGCGCTTCGCGTTCCACCTCGTGGCGGCCATCAGCGTCGTCGTGGGCGCCCTCGTGTGGTTCTTCGCCGTCGACCCCAACTTCCGGACGGACGTAGCGTCGGCGGCGGAGAAACGGTCCGCGTGGGACGAGGCCAGGGAGCTGCTCAGGGAGGCCAAGTCGGTGATCCAGATCCCGACGTTCCAGATCTTCGTGGCGCAGGGCGTGAGCGGCTCGTTCCCGTGGTCGGCGTTGTCGTTCCTGTCCATGTGGCTGGAGCTCATCGGGTTCAGCCACGGGGATACCGCCGTCTACACGACCATGTTCGCCGTCGCGACGTCCCTGGGCGGCCTCCTCGGCGGCAAGATGGGCGACGCCCTCGCCCGGCGGTACCCGAACGCCGGGAGGATCGTGCTGTCGCAGATCAGCGCCGGCTCGGCCGTGCCTCTCGCCGGCATCCTGCTCCTCGGCCTCCCGGATGACCCGTCCACCGGCCTCGCGCACGGGCTCGTCCTCTTCGTCATGGGACTCATCATCTCCTGGAATGCAGCCGCGACCAACAGGTAGACGATGAAACCTGCACATTCCCCCTGAATTTGCTCAAGTACAAAGAGAATCTTCACTTCATTTTGCTTGGTGTGCACTGCAGCCCGATCTTCGCGGAGATCGTGCCGGTGAAATCAAGAACGAGCATCTACGCGCTCGACAGGTCGTTCGAGTCGATCCTGGCCTCGTTCGCGCCGCCGGCCGTGGGCTTCCTGTCGCAGCACCTCTACGGGTTCAGACTGGCGGACGGCGGCGCAGGCAAAGCCACCGCCGAGAGGGACCGGGAGAACGCGGCGTCGCTGGCCAAGGCGCTGTACACGGCCATCACGATCCCCATGACGGTGTGCGCGCTCATATACTCGCTGCTGTACCGCACCTACCCGCGGGACAGGGAGCGCGCGCGGATGCAGTCGCTGATCGGGTCGGAGCTGCAGCACATGGAGCTGATCGAGGAGGGTGGCGACGGCGACGAGCGGTTCGAACTCTTCGAAACGGAAGCGGATGACAGTGACGTGGGAACCAAGAAGCTGCTGGCGAACCGGGAGTCCTGACAGGAGAAGAAGGGTTCTGCATTTTTTTATGATGATGATATTGCCGCCTACTGATTTTTTTACCTACCGCCTACTGATTTGTTTGTAACAAGAGGAGCAGCAATCTTGTAAATTTTGTTCTCCTTCTTTTATAAAAGAATTGCGTACTCTAAAAAAAAAAAGAACCAGCCATCGTGAAAAAACACAAAACTGGTTCTTTGACCAAAGTTCAGCACAAAATGGCCTTATTTTGAAAATATTTCATAAAATAGCCCTAACCGCATGATGCCCGCGCCCGGGGCGCCATACTAGATAACATAACGCCTTGGTCAACGGCGCCGTGCGCGTCGGCGCTGACTGCCACGTCGGCCTGGCCTTGGGCCCATGACGCCTCGGCCCAGGGCGCTATGGGCTGTACCACGACGCCCCACCCCGGGGCGCCATACCCCTTCACTACATCGCCGCCCGAGCCTCTCTGCTCTCTGTTCTTTCTTTCTCTTCTCTCGTTGTTCTTTCCCCACCCATGGCGCCCCTCAAATCGCCCCTCCCTCTCCCCACTCAAGAGCTGCGGATCTGAGCCGAAGATCGGTGGATCCGGTTGCCCTTCGAATCCTCAAGGTATTCTCCTCCCTTTCCCCTCTTTCTATTGGTTGAAATCTCTCCATTTGATTGATTTGGATGAAACCCTAGTTCATCCTTTGGTTGAAATGAATAGTGGATTTTGGTGTGATAATGTAAGGATTAGTGTGATTTAGGATATGTATGGCTTACAATATGTATGATATAAAATTATTATAAAAGTGCTATGAATTTGGTTAGGATATGTACGCACATATATATGGTGTATGGAAGAATTAGTGCAAATATATGGTGTATTATGTTGTAGAAAATTATATGCACATATATGGCGTATGGAAGAAGAATTAGTGTAGAAATTTTGCACATGTATGTATGTTTTTGCACTAGTGCGGATATTTGCAAATTACAATGGGGCTTACCATATACATTTGTAGTTTGCAGGATGGCTTCTCTTACCCATCCATCGTATGATCAATTGCATCGTGCACGGTTCATGGCAGATGAAGAAATGGTTTTTGATCAGCTTCACCTGAGATCCGATTCGGTTCATTCCACACATACATTACTTTCATAACTTACATAGTTCAACCACCCAAAACGTTCACGACATAGTTCGACCACCCAAAAGATTTACGACATACATAAGTTCGACACATCATTAGTTTCACACCCCAAGCCAATAAGCGAAGCCTCGACCATCACCATCAGCACGGCCACGTTCTCGAGCACCACCATCATCACGGGCACGTCCTCGAGCTCCACAGTCACCATGACCATGTCCTCGAGCACCACCGTCACCACGGCCACGTCCTCGAGCACCACCGTCACCACGGCCACGTCCTCGAGCTCCATCATCGCCACGGCCACGTCCTTGAGCTCTAGCATCACCGTGGCTGACACCACCATCTCGTTTTGATCTCTTTCTTTTGCCCCTTGAGCTACAACCTATATTATTGTGTCCCTCGTTGTTACATTCACCGCAACGGCTGATATCACGAGGCTCTGCAAAATGTTGGCTCCCCCATTCCTTACGGAATCCACCACCCCAATCATCCATGTCACCCAAGAAACGCTTTGTCTTCCATCTTCCACGTGTCGCCACATTCATTTCCAAATCAGGGTATAGTGGGGGTCCATGGTATTCCGGAGATTGGTCTAGATAGGGATGAAACCTCGCAGCCCATATATTTTTGACCGCATCGAACGAATACTCCTCCAATCTTACATTGTTGGTCATGTTGACACTCACATTTCTAGCGCGAAATGCAGCCATCAAGTGAGAGCACGGGAGATGATACAATGTAGGCCTCTCGCATGAACACGCACCCAGCTTAAGATAAACCTTGAAAGAGCCACCTCCATATGGCATGCCGTCACGCGACATTCCACCATGCTCATCAACTTGGTAAATCAATTCTATGTTATCAAAGGATTGGATTTTGTGTGAATCCGCCTTCCTTGCTTGGTATTCCATCCAATCGTCAACCTTTGGTGGATACTTGTACATCTTTTTGGCCTTGTTTTTCCCGGACATCAAGTTGGATGTTTCTTCACTATACTTTTGCAAATAGACATTCAACTTCTGGAATGTATAATCTACTATTGATGTCACCGGCAATGCACGGACACCCTTTAGCACCATATTGAAACATTCAGCCATATTGTTTGTCATGTCATCGTACCTCACTCCATCGTTGTCAAAAGCCTGTGCCCACTTTCCTTTATCGGCAAGATTCCTATTTAGGAAATCTTTGCCACCATTGTTTGCTTTGGCATACACTTTGTCCCATAATTTCTCAAAATGTCTAGTGGTGAATGCGAGACAACAATCATGAAGAAGGTCAGCCAATTCCTTGTCTCCACATGCTCGGTAAAAGTTAGAAACAAAATGCCTCATGCACCACCTATGGTGCACGTGAGGATGTCCTGGAATGTCAATCTCTACTACATTGAGTATCCCTGGGTGGCGGTCCGAGATGATGCAAACCTCTCTTTCAGGTCCAATTACCTTGGTCCTCACTAGACTAAGAAACCACTCCCAGTTGTCATTGTTCTCCGCCGACACCAAAGCAAACGCCAATGGAACCAATTTGTCACCACCATCATTAGCCACGGTGATCAACAATGTGCCCTTGAACTGACCGGTCAGAAATGTGCCATTCACGGACATAACCGGCCTACAATGCTTGAAGGCCCTAATGCATGGCTCAAAAGTCCAGAATGCACGTCCAAATATACGAACGTTTGCATCATTGTATATCCTTGTTCTCACGCCATCTGGCTCCACCATATAGTACATGCCAGGATTTTCTGCCGCCGTCGCTTTCAACACCATCGCGAGGCGGTTGTATGATTCTTCCCAACCACCATACAATATCTCAAAGGCAGCTTGCTTGGCTTTCCATGCCTTCCCATACTTCACCTCATACCCAAAAACCTCCTTCACCATCTCCATCAAAGCTCGAATGGGATATGTCGGGAGTATCTTTATGGAGGCTGAAAATCGATATGCAATGAATTTGGAGGTCAATTGACGGTGATCATCCTTTACATTAGCATCATCAATATCCTTGCCACTACAACGATGGTGAAACACGGAACTTGTAATCTTCCATTGTGGCCCGCCTTTGACACATCTTGCACGGATAACCCAAAGGCAATGATTCTTGTGTTCCTCACATTTGACCACATAACACACTTTCGAGTTTGACTTCTCCACAATGAATGGCCGATGAAACTTAACCACGTAGTCCTTGGCCCATATTTGAGGTTCTGTCAAGCTTTGAAAGATTGTTCCTTCACTAACACCATACACACGTGCTTTGGTATCTCGCTTTGAAGTTAACCTTGGTGCAAGAATTTTACTTGTGCCACCATCAACAATCACCTTATCGGCTAGGCTTAGATCACGAAACAATGATGTCTTGTGACTACGGCCTATTACCTTCTTGAAAGCATTGGCTTCTTTAGCCGTCAAACCATCCACATCTATTTCTTCATCCGGGCCTTCATCCTCCGAGTCCCACGCATAGGACCTATTGTATGGAATCTCATGGTCCATGTCCTCTTCCATGCAATTTTCCTCAACATCACCAACATAATCATCATGAAGATAAGCCTTCGATTCATCACCCTCAAACTCACCACCATCCATGTGCAAGTCTTCTTTATCAACTTGGTCATTCCCGCCGGGGCTCAAACATTGGGTCATTGGAGGTTGGCTCATTGTTGTGTCATGCACATCCGGAGTGACATGTGTTGAATCTTGAACCGGGCTTCTAACATCATATGAAGATGCACACCGATTCAAATCAATGTGCAACCGAGCACGAACAACCTTTGTGGCAAATAACTCAAATGATTTATCTTGTGAGGCCAACACAATCTCTTTATATGCTTCCCAATGAAACTCGGAGTCAAGAGTCATTATCTTCCAACGAATATGTTGCCCATACCCAACATTATACCTTCCGATTAAGTCTACTCCATCGCTTTCTTCCATCCAATTCAACCTTCTTCGAAGCTCAACCAAAACCTCCTCAAGGCTAGGACTTGTGGGAAACACCATCACTATTGGCTTCTTCTTTGAGTCACCATACTCCGCGTCTCCCTTCTCAAAGGAGACAAAGTCCACATGATGCACATTGACGATCCTCGCCATCTAGAATCATAAACACCAAAATGCATCAACAAAAAAAGCAAAATTGGATGACCCAGGGTTTCCCCAAATCCCCACAATGTGGAGATTTCAACCAACAAAAAGGGGAGGAATGATGGAGAATACCTTGAGGGGTCAAAGGGAAGGATAAATCACCGATTTGGAGCTCTGATCCATGAAATTTTGTGGGCATTAGGTAGGGGCTTGAGTGGGGCGGTCGGGGTGGAGAAGGGGAAAAGTGAGGGTTTGTGGAGGGAAAAACAGGGGAGACTCTGTTTTGTGGACGCAAGGGGCATGGCGCCCTGGGGCGTCATGATCATCAGCACGGCGCCCTGGCCTGGGGCGCCATGGTGCCATGCCCTGCCAACGTGACAAGTCACCACTGACCAGTATGGCGTCGTTGACCGATGCGTTATGTTATCTAGCATGGCGCCCCGGGTGCGGGCGTCATGCGTGTAGGGCCATTTTATGAAATATTTTCAAAATAGGGCCATTTTGTACTGGACTTTGGCCAAAGGGCCAGTTTAGTGATTTTTCACGCAGCAATCTGCTTCACCAAAAATCAAGACACAAGCAAAAAAATATACAGGTATATTTTTTAAAACATAGGGGTGAAACAATACACGTGTATTTTTTTTAAAATATAGGAGTGAAGAAAAGAGCCCACGTTACCCGAAAAAATATTGGGCATCAGTCGATTTGGCGTCCCGCATAAGCCCGCAAAAATAGAAATTAGTTCAAAAAACTCATAGGTCGATAATTTTTTATAACTAACTTATCTATTTTAAGTACAGAGGACGGCGGACAAGCATCGCGCTTCATCCCTGCTCCTCCCGACGCCTCGTCCCCCTTTACCACGCGTCCACGCCTATCCTTTGGTTACAACGTTGTAGCGAGCTACGTTGTCTCCACCTCTGGCTGGCCTTGTCCTAGTGAGCCCTCGTCGAAGATGAGGCTGGCGGTGACGTTCACTTCTCGAGCTTGAGACCATCTAGGGCCTCTTTGATTAACAGGATTTTGAAAATATAAGAATATGAAAAGTATAGGATTACAGTGGTATGTCAATTTAAATCCTATAGGATTAGCAAAGAGTGTTTGATGCCACATGAAAAACAAAAGAAATGTAAAAAGAGGTTGGAGTGGATGTTAGATTTCCTATGAAATGTAGTACAAAAGATTTTATAGGATAAATTCCTATGGGATCCAATCCTATGAATCAAAGGGCTGACATAGAAAAAATTCCTAAAGATTTCAATTCTCCAAAAATCCTAAAGATATCCTTTGAATCAAAGGAGGCCCTAATCTGAAAAAAAATAAAAAACGCACGTGAGGCCAACTCCACCGCGCGACCCCAAATCGTCCGGGGTTGTTCGTTTGAAGTAAAAAAGGGCCCAGCGGGAATACTTAAACGGACAAAACTGTCCGCTGATGTCCGTTTCTGTCCGGCCAAACCCTAAATCTAGACCAAAGTTGTGGGTCATAAATGCGTCTGAATGGACACCAACGGACGCTCTCCTCGGCCTCTCTCGTCCGCTCGTGTCAGCCCGTGGCCCACCTATCAGCGACCCATGCATCTAGTTCCTGGCGACCTCGTCGCTCCCACGCCCGCCGCAGTGTTCCGCCCGCCGTTCCGCCGCCGCGTTCGCCACGGCGCCATGCATCTAGCTAGCTAGTGCTTGCATGCGTAGCAGCAGCCGGGTGCTAGCTAGCTAGCTAATGCTTGCATGCGCAGCAGCAGCATCCGGGTGCTAGCTAGCTAGCAAGCTACTCCACGCAGTCTGTGCAGCAGCTCGACGGCGAGCTCACGACCCGGCGCTTGGACGCGCGGGCAACAGCAACTCCACGCCGGACCACGGCTCCTCCGGGTACTGCCGAACCAGGTCCGTGGCCTCCCGCGCGAGCAGCCTGGCGTAGGGCACGGCCAGGAAGGCTAGCGCGCCAAGCACGGCACGAGCGCGGGCGCGTCAAACACGGCCAGAGGCGGCGCGCGCGCTGGGGGAGCTCGGGGCGGCGCACCCTGGCGGCGTTGCGGTAGGTGGGTAGCTTGGGGCGGGGCGACGGGGCGGGGCGGGCGCGGGGCGGCCCGGGAGCTCGGGGCGTGCGCGCTCCGGCGAGCACGGGGCGTCCCGGGAGCTTGGGGCGGGCGCGTCGGCGGGCGCGGGGCGGCCCGGGAGCTCGGGGCGGGCGCGCTCCAGCGAGCGCGGGGCTGCGGGGCCGCCGGGGAGCTCTGCGCGGGCGCGGCGACAGCGGCGAAGGGCGGCGCGCGTGCAAGTTCGGCTCGGGGCGGCGCGCAGCGACGATGGCTCTGCGCGGGGCGCGTGCAAGCGCGGCGCGGCGACGGCGGCTCAGGCCAAAGCGCGGCGGCGGGCGAGCAGGCTAGCGCGTGGGCGAGTAGCAGGGCAGCTTGCGCGCGGTGCCCGACGGGCGAGCTCGACGCGGACGAGTAGCAGGGCAAGCGCGGCTGGCGAGCTCGGCGCGGGGCGCGGCAGTGGCGAGCAAGCGTGGGCGGGGAGACGCTGCAACGAGACGGGGCGGACCGTTTGGGGTCAAGACGCCTCGTGCGCGTTGGGCGCGAATGCTCCAAATGCCTGTCCGCCCCCGCCGAATCGCACCCAAACGGACATCCAAAAGACAGATGCACCCAAACGGACAGATGCGTGGACGTGCGCGTCCGTTTGAGGTCTGCGGCGGAGTTGGCCTGAGTACCCTCGTCGTCGCCCATCCCTATGAGGTCCTGCGTAGGGCTCGCCAGGACACCACGCGCCTTCTTCTCCCGACAAACTAAGTGGTGTCAATGTCTTTTTTTTAGGAACGGAGTGATGCCAATTGCCAATGTCCTTTGGAGAAAACGGATTCTCCCGTGCACGGGACCTCCCGTGCATGTAGGAGCCCTTGATCTATTGAAGATTCGTGACCATGCAGTTATGTATTGGCTATAGTATTACTATGCTCTTTTGTATTCATTCTAACATGTCACCTGACATCTTTTGCTCATGTCTTCTGGCCACCTTTTGCCTCTAACATCACCTCTCCTCTCATTTGAATAGTAGTTCACACTTATTTGTCTCTCCCACCAACTAGCACACACATAATGAATTTTCTTGGAGCGTCATATCTTTTGAACCATGAATCCGGTTGCTGATATTTTTATATATATGAATAGTTCGCATCGAGAATTTTAAAAAAAGACCAATATTGATTTCATTTCAAGTAACTTATTTCACAGATTCCAAAGAACATATTTCACTCAACTAAAAAGGATAGTTCACAATTAACGTGATATTGAAATATGAAATTGGAATGCAACTAGCATATATAATGTGACACTGAAATATGAAATATGAAATTGAAATTTTCAGACCGCATCCATTTCAATATCCAGACCAGTTTCAGTAACGCATCCATTTCAATTAATGTGAGATTGAAATATGAGAATGTAACCAGTATATATAATGTGACAATGAAACATGAAATTTGAAATTGAAATTTTCAGAACGCACTCACTTCAGTTTCCAGACCAGTTTCAGTACCGCATTCATTTCAATTAATGTTTCCAGATATTTTACTCTTTTGAAATAAACGGTTACACATTTCTAAATAATCAGTTTCACAAGTTGACATTTTAATTTCATATTATTTTAGACTTTGAGAACCTCCATTTCACTTTTCACTGAGTTGTTTCCCAAAATCACATATATTTCAATTGCACATTTTTAAATAACATATTTCACTTTTTTGAAATATATTATTACACCATTTTAAATAACCAGGTTCACAAGTTGCCGTTTTAGTTTCGTATTTGGATTAAATAGGTTTATAATGAAATAGGTTGGTTTCACATATTTCTATTGAAAAAGAGTGTCTTTTTTACATTTTTCTAGTGAAATAGTTTGTTTCACATATGAAATGTGAAACGTTGAAATATAAACGTGTTTGAAATGTATCAAATATTAGTCTTGTTTTAAAGGTTTTGGCCTCAGGAGTTCAGATATATAAAAAATCAAAAACGAATATTTGATTCAAAAGTTATGAGTCATTTAACATTTTGCATGAAAAATAAAATGCAAGTTTTTAGTGGGAGAGAGAGAACAAATAGCTATGCATGCACCGTACTATCTCTACACTCTCTTCCACCTTTATGTAAAAGACTGACACAAGTACGGATGCAAGAACAACTGCTACAGGACAATCTGACACGCCATCGCTTTGTATTGTCGGACGGACGGACGTATGCACCAATGCATTTTTTTGTCGAGTGTGTATACTGTATAGTCGAAAAAATCAAAGTTCATTGCCTTCTTGCTACACAAAGTTTTGGATTCCAGATTCCAATCTCAAGTTGCGTTATTCTTTAGGAGTACTGTCCATTTGGTGGAGTATAAAATAGCTAGGCTGACTCGAAAGATCCGTTTGCAAAACCTTTGCTGCTCTTCAACGACTCGTTCCCCTACTGGCCTGCTGGATTGTTTATACGTCATCGGGACACGAGCACATGCACGTGATGCACAGGCGTTCTTAATCCGGGTCGAGGCATCGAGAGCAAGCACGTACTACCTGCGAGTGGCGACGACGCACGCGCGCGATGCCGGAGCAGAGCAAGAGGCGGCGAGGCCGCAAGCGCACGGCGGCGGCGACGCTGCTCCTCGCGTACGCGGCGCTCGCCATGGAGCGCGCCGACTCGGCGCTGCTCCCGGCCGTGTACAGGGAGATCGGCGCCGCGCTGCAGGCCTCGCCCACCGCGCTCGGCTCCATCGCGCTCTCCCGCTCCGTCGTGCAGGCCGCGTGCTACCCCCTCGCCGCATACCTGGCCGCCCGGCACGACCGCCTCACCGTCATCGCCCTCGGCGCATTCCTCTGGGCCGCTGCCACCTTGCTCATAGGCCTCTCAACCACCTTTGCGCAGGCTGGTGACCCTTGCCCTTGCACGTTTCCATTCATGCTCACTCGCGGCCGTGCGCCCGTGCCCTGGTCCAGAGCTCTGGTCGCTTAGAAAATCGAATGATGCGATATTGCAGATGGCCGTGACAGCGGCGTTGAACGGCGTCGGGCTGGCGCTGCAGATCCCGGCGATCTTCGCCTTCGTCGCGGACTCCGTCGACGGCACGAACAGGGGCATGGCCTTCGGGTGGCTCATGGTGGCGAGCAAGGCCGGCACCGTGGGCGGCACCACCCTTGGCCTACTCATGGCGCCCACCTCGTTCTTTGGCGTTCCGGGTTGGCGGCTCGCCTTCCTCCTGCTCGCCGCCGTGGGGGCGGCGGTCGGCTTGTCCATCCGCGCGTTCGCGGCCGCCAGCAAGGCCCCGGTCCGGGCCCCCAAGCCGGTGCGGCAGGAGCTGCAGGACTTCGCGAGGGAGGCGAAGGCCGTGCTACGGATCCCGTCGTTTCAGGTCATCGTCGCGCAGGGACTCACGGGTTCGTTCCCCTGGTCCGCGCTGTCCTTCACGGCTATGTGGCTCGAGCTAGTCGGCTTCTCCCACGGCGAGACGGCGGCGCTGATGACTCTGTTCAAGGTCGCCACGTCGCTGGGCGGCCTCTTCGGCGGCAAGATGGGGGACGTCCTCGCCGGGAGGCTCAAGAACTCGGGCCGCATCATCCTCGCGCAGATCAGCGCCGGCTCGGCGATCCCTCTCGCCGGCGTCCTGCTGCTCGCGCTCCCGAGCGAGCCGGCGACTTTCGCCCACCACGGCGCCGCGCTGTTCGTCATGGGGTTCATGGCCTCCTGGAACACCTCGGCCACCAACAGCCCGATACTGGCCGAGATCGTGCCGCCGCGGTCGAGGACGAGCGTGTACGCGCTGGACCGGACGTTCGAGGCCGTGCTCGCCTCGTTCGCTCCCCCGGTGGTCGGCATGCTCGCCGAGCACCTCTACGGCTACAAGCTGGTGCGCTCTGCTGCCGGCGGCGCAGGGCACGCGGCCTCCGTCGAGACGGACCGGCACAACGCGACGTCCCTCGCCAGGGCCCTGTACACCGCGATCGCCATCCCCATGGCGCTGTGCTGTCTCGTCTACTCGTTTCTGTACTGCACCTATCCCAGAGACAGAGACCTGGCGCGGGCTGAGACGGCGCGAGATGGAGGTGGAGCCCGTCCCGGTGGCGAGGGGTCCGACACCGAGGATGAAGGGGAGGAGGAGAGGGAGCTGCTGCCACTGTGATCGTCGTTTGACTTACCAGTAGTGTTTTACTGCCTCCGTTTATTGATTCCCTTAGTATTTTATGTCAAATTTTTTGACTATGAATAATAGTTTATAATTTTTAACTAATAAAAAAATAAGGACCTCAAACCTTTGGTTCGGTACGAGGACTTCCCCAGGACGAACGAACCTCGACAGCCCGAACACAATAAATAATAATCCTACATCTCTATTTTTAATGGAGCAGTTGATAGTCTTCATCGATCAATTTTCGTCTCATATTTACTGGCTTTTTGTTTTAAAAAATTTTACGAAATTTCGTAGGTTAACGAGAGACAACTATGACGACGCCTTAGCCTCCCTCGCACGAAAAAAAACACTTTGACCGGCGAGCTCCTTTTTCTCCCTCGCACCAATCGCTCCTGTCCCCGAGCCCCTCGCACGCGCTAGGGTTCCCCCACCCCCATCTTCTGCAACGACCACGCCGCCGCCGCCCCCATCTTCTGCGACCACCACGCCGCCGCCGCCCCCATCTTCTGCGACCACCACGCCGTCGACGCCGTCCTGAAGCATGCTGCTCCTCTCCCTAGCCAAGTCGCCCTGGATCTCGCGATGGAGGTGGCCGCCTCGTGGCCATGGAGGGCTCGCCAGCCGCCTCCGGAGTCCCACATCCCCAAGATCGACTGGATTGCAGCCGCCTGGCCGAGGTCGTCGGCCCTCGACGGGCTGGCACTACCTCGCCTGTGCTTGCTCCCGTCCACGCCGCCGTCCTGCTCGGTCCGCGGCATGACCTGCTCGCCGCGCCCGCCCAAACCCCAGGCCACACTTCCTCTTCCACTCCGCGTACTCCTGGTTGCAGCCCCAGCTCGCCACAGGCAGGGATCAGCGGCTCGCCGGCGTGGCGCGTGGCAGCGGAGAGAAGGGGGGCAAGATCGGCGAGGCAGAGTTCTTCCGGAAGGACGGCGTGGTGGGCGACATGGACGGATACCTCAACTACCTGTCCCTCGAGTATGACTTCGTCTCGGACACCAATCCTGCTTGGTAAGACTTCTTGGCTCTTTCCTCCCTTCTCTCCGTTTAGAAACTGAAAAGGTTGTGATGCAAAAATTCGATTTGTTGCTACCTGTATTCAGACTGATCTGCTATGGGTGCGGTTCCTTGTTGCAGAGTTCTCTATATTCCCTGCAGGTGCCTTCCCCTCAGATTCTGGTTGCAATGACATTTTTTTGTTTAATTGTTCGCATGTTCAATAACACAGGGGAAGGCGGGAGAGGGCGCCATCGGCATCTCTGTCCTCCTCTACTTGGTGGCCGCCATGTACGCGGAAGACCATGAGGTCGCCGGGTCCGTCGCTGGCTGACCGAAGCAGGGTACCCAGACCCTGCCGTCGGTCGCGAGCCTCGCCGTCTACCTTCACCAGCCACCCCGAACGCCATTTGTCCGGCTGGGCGGGGAAGGAGCGACGATTCGGAGATGTAGCAGAGCGCTTGGCCGCAGCTGCTCTCGGCACGCGACGGCGTGCCCCGCGTCCAGAGGCTCGCCTCGGCGCCCACATCGTCCTCCTACTACTTCTCGGTGCCGCTGACCCGGCGGGAGTCGAGGGAGATGACGTACATCCAGAGCGTCTGCGCGCAGATGATCCGGCTCTGGTGCTCCATCCCCGCCAGGCGCAGCGCGAAATCTGGAAGAGGTGAGGATGCTCTTCTTAATTTGCTCGGTTATACGTTTCTGTATGCCGCGTGAGTTTCTGATGAGCGTGAGGCAGAGAGAGATATCCAAGTACTGATGAGTTCCTCATGCGTGCGTGCGGGCGCAGATCACAGCTTTACTGTATGCTATTTTCGTCATGTTGATTCCTTTGATAATAGCTACAATGTTAACAATTTTTGTTAGTTATTTGAACAAAATAGCCAGGGATGCTGTCCAGCTGATGCTTGGTATCCACTCGAAGTTCATCATCCATTGTATTGAGGTTATCTACCTGGACTCTGTAGTGACTTTATATTTTCTATAAAAATATGAATTTCATGCTACGCACTGAATAACTGTACATTCCGACCCTTTCCTCGCCCATGTCGTATGCCGTCAGCAAACATCACAAAACAGAACCTGTTTATGTCATCAAAGTCACACAACCCACTAACTACAATCAAACTGAAGACTTCATTTTCCTTTTACTTTGTTGCACATTTGCATCCAGGTCAAATTTCCCATTTGTATCTGAGAGTAAACCATGCTTGTATACATGAAAAAATGAGCACGCTTTCGACAGTCCTTGGTAGAAAAGATACATACTGATGATTGCCATCTCAAGTTTAGTGTTGTCAACTTCAAGTCCCTGGTCCCTGCTGCTCTGAACTGAGACATATTTGACCCACAGTTGGCTGCACACTAACTGTTGGACAGAATGTTGACATGTTGTGCTTACTTTATATCATGATGTATGATTACTTTATAACATGTTATATGTCTTCGTAAACGGTCCCAAAAAGGCAAAGATAACTTCAGTTTTGTTTGGTGATTGCCAATGCGGCCATAGCACAGCACCACTCCAAGCTCGAGAAGGATTGCATTTTTTGTGTTTTGTGCCATCACATATTGTTCCATCGTCACGTATGTATAACAGTATAAGTGAAGAATTACTAGACCTCTCCTAGGCACATGCTGATCCATTTCATATTCTTCTAAATTTAAGAGTCACCATTTAAATTGCCCTGGATTAAAGCTACGTGCACTGATATTTATTAATTGTTGAAGCTCTATTTTTTTGTTCAATTTTGGCTAGGATCTCTCGATGATGATCAGCAGTATTGCAAGTTCGGCAGAAATAAGTGAATACTGGTCAGTATAATTATATGACGATAATATTGGGGTACAAGATCATTTCCTATTTTTCATGGAGTTAGAGAACAAGATGGTGCGTTGCATGTTGCACATTCAGTATTGCTACATAATTAGCAGGTGATCTTTAGACAAGTGAATGTCTAACTGCCATTGTCAAGTGACAGTGAGAAGAACAACGTTTACAGCCTGTGGAGTATCTTCCAAGTTAGATATACCATCCCGCAAGGTCAAGATTTACTGAAATGGATTATACTTAGAGTTGGGACGTCGCCTTACTTTTAACATTTCAAACAGTTTCCCTTCTCTAGGTATGGGTGTTTCTCAAGCTGTCGCTCGAGTTTCTCATCATGCTCTGCAATTAGATTTTCTACCTCTTCATGATCATTGTCTTGACAAGTGAAGTCCAAGATGGGTAGATTGTCGTACACTCGCTTGGTATCTGGTACTTAATTACTTGCTTACTCTTATTACTCCCTCCGTAAACTAATATAAGAGCGTTTAGATCACTACTTTAGTAATCGAGACGCTCTTATATTAATTTAAAGAGGGAGTACTTGACTGCTGAGCTCACAATCAGAAGTTCAGAACCACAACTTGATGAGAACATTCTGAGCTAACTAAATATAGTGTGCTTCTCTTTTTATTCTACATTCTATGGAATACTAATTATAGCATGGGAAGGTATGATCTTGATGGCCTCTATGCTGCTATCAGGCCAGGTTAGTTACAACTACATGTATAAACTGTTACTCTTTGCTCTGATTCTCATCTTGCTGAGGATTAAATTCTTGTCAAGTAGTTTCATCAGATAGTTCTTAGTAGTGCATTTTCCCAGTCACAAAATTTTCCTTTATCCCCAAGGATAAGTTAGAGCATAAAAATGAATTCAGGAACTGGGGTGGATATTGTTAGGAAGGGCATATTGTTGTACATCTATGCCTGCCTGCACTATGCACCATTTCATTCACACGGGAAGGTATTGTAACATCCAGAAATAACAAGCTAGCTGAAAAGATATGCATACTATTGACTTAATGGTTGTGAAACTCAAATATTTGGAGTTGCCCAAAAGGGAAATAGAGGTTCAGGGTTACAGTGGAAGCCACCACCCACTGAAACTGCAATGAGTTGACTGGAAAAAACCACCTTCAATATATAAGAGTTCCTTCTTACACCGCCCCAAAGGGAAATAGAGGTTCAGAGTTACAGTGGAAGCCACCACCCACTGAAACTGCAACGAGTTGACTGGGAAAAACCACCTTCAATATATAAGAGTTCCTTCTTACACCGCCCCAAAGGGAAATAGAGGTTCAGAGTTACAGTGGAAGCCACCACCCACTAAAACTGCAACGAGTTGACTGGGAAAAACCACCTTCAATATATAAGAGTTCCTTCTTACACCTACACTATAAAAAAAGGAGTATGAAAAAGTCACCTTGGATCATAATTCAAGGAATGTATTACTCTTTGCTCCGTTCTATTTAAAATACATATTGTAACAATTAACATGTTAATGTGTGTCTGGTTATGTCTTGCCTTGCTACTTGGGTGCCACCGATGTCTGTTTATTGTCTTCCATGCAAATAAAAGAATCCAAATACATCAGGTCTCTTAATATTTGTACATACTACTGATATTTGTTTCTTTTTTGGCTGAAGCTCTCAAAGGTGTAGCCTTCAAGCTTTACAATATGGGTTGGGATTTCAGAGATGATTTGTGCATTATAATTGTAATTTGGGTAATTTCTTGGTTTGAGGAACATAACTGCAACTCGAGTGACTGAGCACATGCAACACTGCAGGCGTACACCTTGAAACAGACACCTGATGGCCTGGCAAGTTCTACTCCTGAAATCAACGTCTATGGCTTGAGTAAGTGTCAGCGGCATCCCTAGGTCCAACAACAATCATGCAAGAGCAATCTGTGGTGGTAGATTTCTGCATGATGTATCTTGAATAAGGATGTCACAGTTGTATTAATGTTTGTATCCTGCTAATTTTGCAAGACAGTTTTTGAAATGTAACTTCAAAATTCAAATGACTTCCTTTCATCACCTTATGAATAAGGAAATTGGTGCATCTCTAATTGATATTTCATCTTGAACATTACTACATTTAATAGAATTATGAGTGAATTGTATTTTTGAAAGAACTTGTAACCTGAAGTAGAGAAACTTATTGTATACAGTAGGGCAATAAAGAGCAATTGCCTCTAATGACTTGGTTTTCTCTGTACCTCACATCACACAGGGTGATAGGGTCAAGCTTTCCAATTTTCCAGTATGAGCTAGATGTTTGTTTCGTAGTCCTGTTCTGTAAGTTTTTATTTAGGTCCCTCAAATTATGTTAATAAGGTAGACGAGGGTACAGCCAGTATGAGCTAGATGTTTGTTTCGTAGTCCTGTTCTGTAAGTTTTTATTTAGGTCCCTCAAATTATGTTAATAAGGTAGACGAGGGTACAGGAAGGAATGATGACTCTCTCTCCCTCACACACACACAGACACAATCATGAGCCGCGACATCCAACCAACAGACCCATGTGTGCCGACCAAACTAAGGAGACGCCGGCGCCACTTCCCCAAAGTTAATTTCCCCATCCGAGTGTAATATTTGTCAGACATGCGTTGCACGTGCACGCTTACTAGAGCCATAACTTTGATGATTTCTTATCAGCTTCACAAGTCTGTACAACAGAGCCAAAACAAATTTGGTCATGTTATTGAGGGGTTTGTCTGAACTCCAGCGCAAGGACTTTCTGGTTTAAAAAAAAAGAAATTTTGGTCTCTTTAATTACAAATTGATTGCAACATCGTGTTAGTCATCCATAGTCTCTAAAAGGATTTGCTAATAACAACAAATAATCAGTACCACCACTAACCCTTTACATGATGCATTGTCGGTATATGTTTCACATCACGTCGCATCCATTCTCTTAGTGTAGTCAGAGTGTTCATCATTTTTTGCAATTGGCCTGAAAGATATCAAACCTCTAATATGTGGTTGTAAGATGTGCTTTGGTTAAACATTCTATTTACCCACCTTCAGGAGAATTGTAAATGACATTTGGTTATTCATGTATACCACCCGTAGGACTCATGGGATTTATGGATTGTCAATAGCCCTCATCTGATTCCTTGTGATGTACTTATATCGCTTTCTTTTCAGTCTCCTTTTCATTCGAGCGGGGTGATGAGGGAAAGAACTGGTTGTGGTGAAAGTCAGTTTAGTGCATTAAGGATTGGAGGTTCTGAGATTTGCAAAAGGTGATGGAGGATGTTTAGTTACTTTGGCTCATGATATAGTACTGGAAGATGAGTAAGGTTGATGTTCGGCTCGATCGCCGATGAGGGTAAGGCCTCCGTGGCGGGGTCCATCCACCCGTCCATGGACGGGGCAACTGGCTCCGAATTAAGGGTCGGAGCGGCTGCCAGTGCGATCTCCTGAACATTGTCGGATGGTAGAGCTAAATCATACTCATCATGACCACGTGACGCACAAGGCAGAGGCTCGAATCCGTCGAAGATCAAGTCTCCGCGGATATCGGTCATGTAGTTTAACCTTCCAAACCTGACCTGATGGCCAGGGGCGTAGCTTTCAATCTGCTCCAGATGGCCAAGCGAATTGGCCCGTAGTGCAAAGCCGCCGAATACGAAAATCTGTCCGAGGAGAAAAGTCTCACCCTGGACTGCATCGCTAACGATGATAGAAGGAGCCATCAAGCCTAACGGCGACGACACAGAGGAACTCTCAATGAAAGCACCAATGTCGGTGTCAAAACCGGCGGATCTCGGGTAGGGGGTCCCGAACTGTGCGTCTAGGCGGATGGTAACAGGAAGCAGGAGACACGAAGTTTTACCCAGGTTCGGGCTCTCTTGATGGAGGTAAAACCCTACGTCCTGCTCGATTAATATTGATGATATGGGTAGTACAAGAGTAGATCTACCACGAGATCAGAGAGGCTAAACCCTAGAAGCTAGCCTATGGTATGATTGTATCTTGTCCTACGGACTAAAACCCTCTGGTTTATATAGACACCGGAAAAGGTTAGGGTTACACAAGGTCGGTTACAAAGGAGGAGATATGTATATCCGTATTGCCTAGCTTGCCTTCCACGCCAAGTAGAGTCCCATCCGGACACGAGCCGAAATCTTCAATCTTGTATCTTCATAGTCCAATAGTCCGGCCAAAGGATATAATCCAGCTGTCCGAAGACCCCTTAATCCAGTACTCCCTCACCTCCCTAAATGCCCGGGCGGACAGTCCATACCGTGCCCCGTCAAATAAAAGCGACCCAAGCAGATTCCTTAAAGCCCCCTTATACATCCGAGCTGTCTGGCGTACCTCAAACCCGTCTCATATTTGGGGACGATATGAGGACGACCGGTCATGCCCAGACGCGCCCGCTTTGGCGTGGTGTACATGAGTGAACCCTGCCTGCAACCTCACATTCATGTTTCTCTGCTGCGTATGCCCGCTCCAAGAACCCGAGCTAGCCGCCTCGCCGGCGGCCCATCCCAGTCTATCTCGTCGCGTCTCTGCTCCCCTACCCCGCCACCCCACTGCTCCTCCGTTACCTTGTCGTAAGTTGTTTTTATTCCCAGTGGCTGGGCATTGTGACCATGGCCGCTCCCATGGACTGAGCGCCAGCACGCCCGAGCTCACTCGCCACCCATGCCCCCACGTGCTGCAGCGAACACATGGTTGCAAAGTCTCTTCTGCAGAATGTGATCGTGGATGCATTTACAACCTGCTTGAAAAAATCAGGCATGTTCAAAAGACGACCCCCTAATTGCCAACATTAATGTGCATCAATTTGTGGTTGTCAGGCTAGTCATAGTGGGAGTAACTTAGATAGTGACATAACACACTTCAAGAAAATTTTGCTTATGTGGCATGTCTTTTTTTTGCGGGTTATGTGGCATGTACTCCCTCCGGTCCTTTTTACTCTGCATATTAGATTTGGGTCAAGTTAAACTTTGCAAAGTTTGACCAAATGTATATTAAAAAATATCAATATCTACCATACCAAATATATCCTATGAAACTATATTTCGTAATGAATCTAACAAAATTGATTTGGCATCGTAAATGTTAATATTTTTTTTTATAAATTCGGTCAAAATAAAGATGCTTTGACTTGAGATAAAAATTATATGTAGACTAAAAAGGACCGGAGGGAGTAGTTAATAAGGAGAGAAGTGTTTAGAGTAACATAATATGTTACTGTAACATAACGCTTTTCAAAAAAGGATGAGTCTACAAGCTAATAAATGAGACCATCTATGACACTAGTATTATATTACTTTGCACTATAAATATAATAACTTAGATTAATGTTATATACATGACACTAATATAAATTACTCCTCACTATAACCAGCCTCAAAGGCCCCAATGTAAAAAATACAAGCTTTTGCAAGATGCCGCCAACCTGCTTGGCTGGGGTGGTTTGTATTTTTTTTCCAATTGCCTCTTTGCGATCAAGACGAGCCTCCAAAATATCCCAACGAGCACAGATGCTCTAGAAACGAAAATTCTATATCAACGGAGTAATACGGGCGTTTTGCAGGATACTATTGCTAATTAATCTCCACCACCCCCCTGATTTTTAGGAGGTGTGGGCCCCTCATCCCCTTTTCTTCCAATCAGTTTATTCCAGCTAAGCATCCCCGTAATTCTCTGTAAAAAACGCCCGTGCGTGTAGCATTGCTCCTCCGGAAACCCGCCCCTTGCGGTTGGATGGCTATATCGACCTTCGCCAACATCGTTCAAATAATCAAACCCGCCCCGAATAACTAGAACCATTAATTACCATGTTGAATTACCATCAATCCACAAAGTTCTTACGGAAACACTCCATGCCACAATTGTAGTTCACAAACACGCAAATATCTCTCCATTACAAAACCACTTAAACATAGGCCATGCATTCATTCACACGATGATAGGGACCAAGCTCGACAGGGAATGTGTTTGGTGTTGGAATTTTGCTAGTAGGCCTTTGGCCCAAAGCCTAACTAAAATTCTGAAATTCTTTTGGCTCATTCATGCACACATGTGAGTGGAGTGAGTGAGGCTAAAGTTTAGTCTCACCCCGGAAGTTGAGAGAGAGTTGCACCTCTTTATAAGGTCAGCTCTTCTACCACTTGTATGAGCATGAGAAGAGGAGACCTACACGCGCTCCTCCTCCTCGCTCGCCTCGCCACGCCACGCCTTGCCTCGTCATGACGCGCCGCGGGTTGCGGGATTGAGCCGAGGACAGAGCTATGCACGTTGTCTATATTTTTGCTGCATGGGAAAATTAATGAGTCATTAATTAATAATTAACGGACGCGTTAATTACCGAACCGTTTTCGATTCTTTTGGATCGTGACTGTAAGTGCATCTAGTGCCACCCCTAGTTGGTTTTGAAGTATTGACGACAAACCTAGTTGAGGGACTAATGTGTTTGTGAGAATTGCAGGAAAACACAGGTAGAAGTCCCTCATTGATTCGGTTTCACTACCAGAGATGACCCCTAAAAATGTACGAAGACATTGAAGACAATGGTGGTTTATGAAGATATTCATATTGAAGACAATGACATGAGAAGACTCCCTATGAAGCTTATGGAACTCGAAGACTTAGATCCTTCGTAGTTTTATTTCTTTCATGTTGTGTCATAGGAACCACCGTACTGTTAAGTGGGGTCCAAGAGAACCAGTCAGAATGACTGAAGTGATGCCTAATTTAAATCCTATGCCTTCGAGCGAAGACTATGAGAGCAAATCTTGTCCAGAGTCAGACAAAGTCAGCTTTACTTGTAGCCCAAGTAAAGTTGCCGTGTGAGTTCAAAATTCGACCGTTGGGTACACGTGTCAGTTCCTTAGTGACCCAGGGTCATTTCGGACAAATCAGGTCGGGTTGCCAAGTGGCTATAAATAGCCCACCCCCACAACCAGAAACGGTTGGCTGCTCAGATTTCAGTGCACGGCTTTTGTCGTTTGAGAGCAACCCACCTCGAAGCCTTTGAGAGAAAATTCCTAGCGAGGAGAAAAGCCCTAACCACCCAGAGCCAGAGTAAATTGGGCATCACTTAAGTCTTCGTGTCTGAGTGATCTGAAGACTTTACACTTGAGGACTGTGCATCCTCCAGACGGTTAGGCGTCGCGTTCAGAGCATCCAAGAGAAATTGTGGATTGCTAGTGAACGAAGTCTGTGAAGGTTTGGAAGTCGCCTGAAGACTTACCACGAGTGATTGGACGAGGTCTGTGTGACCTTAGTTCAAGGAGAATACGGTGAGGACTGGGTGTCTTGGACTAAGTGATCTTGACTGGGTGTCCGGGACTGTGTGTCCTTTGGTTTAAATACCTAGCCGCTACAACCAGACGTATAGTTGTCACAGCAACTGGAACTGGTCCAACAAATCATTGTCTTCAACGTGTCACTGGTTTCATCTTCACTTCCTTTGACTTACTGTTATTCATTGTGAAGCCATTGCATGCTTGCTTTATCTTTTATCTTCACAACATGAATGTATGATCTGTTTGGCTTCATAACTTCTTCCTACCTGATCCTTATTACACTGAAGCTGTTTGTCATTGTGCTTTCACTCAATTGAATACATGACCATGGCTGCCCTAGTGTAATCTAACTTCCACTGCTCAGTAATAGGCATAATCTTCACTGTTTGTCTTCATAACTCTCACGTTTTGAAGACTTTCATAAAAATCGCCTATTCACCCCCCTCTAGTCGATATAACGCACTTTCAATTGGTATCAGAGCTTGGTGCTCCCTTGTTCTGTGTGATTCGGTTTAACCACCTGGAGTTTTAGCTATGTCGACTACAGGGATAATCAAAGTCTCCGCTGCTTGCCCCGTCTTCGATGGAACTGAATATCCATACTGGAAGAATAAGATGCGCATGCATCCTGAAGCCATTGATGTCGACCTATGGTATGTCGTCGAGAACGGCATTCCCAAGGCTGGAGAAGGTGTCACTGCTGCTGATGTCAAGAAATTCGTTCAACTGGACTCTACTGCTAAGAATATCATCTGTGGTCATCTGACCAAAGGGCAGTATGGCCGTGTGAGTGCCTTGAAGACATCCAAACTGGTCTGGGACTGGCTCTCCAAAGTTAATGAAGGCATCTCAACCCAGAGAGATCAAAGAATCAGTGTCCTTCGCAATCTCTTCAACCGCTTCAAGCGAAATGACAATGAGAATGTCCAGCACACATTTGACAGACTTACTGACATCACAAACGAGCTTCAAGCCCTCGGCGCCACTGAGATCACCAAACATGAAATCGTCAAGACGCTGCTGAGATCACTTGATAGTTCGTTTGACATCCTGGCCCCGATGATTCAAGAACGTCCTGATTTCAAGACTCTCGATCCGTCTGACATACTTGAGAGACTCAACACACATGAGTTTCAGCTTTCTAAGAAAAGAGATATCTACGGTCCAAACTATGGGCGAACTCGAGCCTTGAAGGCAAAAGCTGTCTCCTCATCTGAAGAAGAATCTGACTGCAGTTCTGATGATCCTGAAGACATTGGAAGAGAACTTGCAATGCTAGTGAAGAAGTTCCAAAAATTCACCAAGAAGAAAGGTTTCAGAAAATCTTCACGATCAAGCTCAAGGAATGATGAAGCTTCTGCTCATGACTACAAGAAGAAAACATGTCACAAGTGCAAGAAAACTGGGCACTTCATCTCTGAGTGTCCACAGTGGGACAATGAGAACAGAAGGAAGAAGAAGAGTAAGGAATATGATTCTGACGACAAGAAGAAGAAGAAACACTCAAAGTCTTCGTCCAAGTCTTCATCAAAGTCTTCATCACACAAGAAGAGCTCATCTGGCAAGGCACGTGCGTTTGTTGGAAAGGAGATGGATTCAGAGGAGGAGTCCGCATCTGAGGAAACAGAGGTGGAGTCTGAGGAGGAGTCTGATTCTGGCATTGCGAGTCTGGCTACAGCATACGTCGCCAAGTCCATCTTCAACACTGAAGACAATGACTGCATCACCGACACCGACGCAAATGACAAGAACGACTCCACTCCTACCTACTGCTTCATGGCACGCGGTGCCAAGGTAAACACACGCACTACTCGCTATGAAACATCTAGTGACGATGACTCTGAATGTGATTCAAAACCTAGCTACAGAACACTTGCTAAAATTGCAACTGAACAACAGAAAGCTATGGAACATATTCAAAAACTGTTAGACAGAAGCGATGATCTGTTGGGTGCCGAAATGACTCGTTCTGAATCCTTAATTGAAGACATAAAAAATCTTCATGTTAAGTATCAGGAACTTGAAGATCGTCTTGAGACTCTCTCAACTACTCATGAAAAGCTCTCCTATGATTATCTTCAAAAGAAGCAAGATCTTGAGAAGTTGAGAGCGGATCATGAAGATCTTCAAAAGGAAAATGAGTCACTTCGCTCCGAACAGATCAGTCCCGCTCAGGAAGGATTTGAACCACCATGTCTTAAATGCATTGAGCGTGATAATGCTAATTCTGTTGCTGAATGTTCCACTGCTACTACTGTTGCAATATCTTCAACTGTTAACGTGGTAACTAACCCCTCTCCTGAGGATACCACTGCTATTGCTGATGAGAATGCTAGGTTGAAGACATTGCTTGAAACAGGAATGTACAAAAGTCTGAAAGGGCATCAGACACTATGTGATGTCCTTAAGAAGCAGATTTTGAACCGAAACCCTAGGAAAGAGGGTGTTGGGTTCGTGAGGAAAATTAATGCAGATGGCTCTTACTGGAAACCTGAGCAGTACCCCAAAACCACATGGGTTGCTGCAAAGGAATCCTCAGCAGATCCATCCAATCTGTCTGGCTTCACTTGTGCTAACCCCATTATCATTGATGAATCCTTTGATGCTAACTATAAACTGTTTAAGAATCAGAATGGTGAAGTGTTTGCCAGGTACATTGGTACTAACTGCAGGAATGGACCTCCTATGAAGATGATCTGGGTTCCGAAAAAGTGTCTGGAAAATCTTCCTGTGAATGTCTTCATGACACCTCACTTGAAGAAGACAAACCTCAGACCAAAGGCTTCATACGGTTCAATGGCTTCATACAAACAGAGGACACACCTGAGTCACACTAACGCAAATGTTTTGCAGGGAAACCATACTCAGGCATATGGATATGAGAGCGGTTCATCGAACCGTCATGTTCATATGACCAAAAATTATTCTGCTTATTCCTATGAGTATTATTGTCCCCCTGCTAGACTGTTTGCTAGGGCTCCAAAGCCAAAGTTCTCAGATGCTGCACTTAGACTTATTGCTTCTAAGCCACCCTTGAAGATGTGGGTGGTTAAGAAAGCTTAACTCTCTTTTGCAGGGAAAGGTCTCCAGCAGAAAAACAAAATCTTCTGATGCTATTGCTGGGGACCTTAAAAATCTTGTAGGGCGCAAGATAAAATGCCTGAATGGCATCATTATGTACTTTGCTCCTGAATCGCATGCTACTCTCCCTATTAGTCCTAATCTGGATCTAAATTTTCGTAACCCACTGGTTCGTCAAATGTTTATGCTTCACAACTCTCTTCGTGAAGCCTATCCCCCTAACTGCACTGTAGGGTACGACACCAGCGACTTCAAAGTCTTCAGAATGGATTATTGACAGTGGGTGTACAAATCACATGACTGGCAGAAGAAGCCTTCTTATGGACTCAACTTTACGTCCATCCGACAAGAGTCACATCACATTTGCTGACACTGGTAAAAGTAAGGTATTGGGTCTAGGTAGAGTTGCAATCTCAAAGGATCAACACATGGATAAAGTCATGCTTGTTGAATCCCTTGGCTTCAACTTAATGTCTGTCTCAATGCTTTGCGATTTGAATATGATTGTAATGTTTGGAAAATATCGTTGCCTGGTGCTAATGGAATCTGACAAATCTCTAGTGTTTGAAGGGTATCGGAAAGGTGATTTGTACGTGGTAGATTTCTCAGCAGGACCACAACTTGCAGTATGTCTTCTTGCAAAAGTTTCAGAATGCTGGCTTTGGCATCGAAGGCTTGGGCATGCTGGCATGAGGAACCTCCACACCCTTGCGAAGAAAAAGCACGTCATAGGCATCGAGGGCGTCAAGTTCAAGAAAGATCATTTATGCGGTGCCTGTGAAGCAGGGAAAATGACAAGGGCAAAACATCCTTCGAAGACAATCATGACTACTACACAACCCTTTGAACTGCTTCACATGGATCTTTTCGGCCCCACTCACTACTCAACTTTTACTACTTCTGCTTGCCTCTATGGCTTCGTCATTGTTGATGATTACTCTAGATATACTTGGGTACACATAATCCTTTACAAGACTGAAGTGCAGGATGTCTTCAGACGCTTCGCCAATCGAGCCATGAACAATTTTGGCGCCAAGATAAAGCACATCAGAAGTGACAATGGCACTGAATTCAAGAACACTGGCCTTGATACATATTTGGATACCTTGGGCATCACACATGAATTCTCAGCTCCATACACGCCACAGCAGAATGGCGTCGTCGAACGCAAGAACAGAACACTCATTGAGATGGCCAGAACAATGCTAGATGAATACAAGACTCCAAGAAAATTCTGGACTGAAGCCATTGATACTGCATGCCATACAATCAATCGTGTTTATCTTCACAAGCTTCTGAACAAGACATCTTATGAACTCCTAACTGGCAAGAAGCCAAATGTCAGTTACTTCAGAGTATTTGGCGCAAAATGCTGGATCAAGGACCCACACCACACCTCAAAGTTTGCACCAAAAGCACATGAGGGATTCATGCTTGGATATGGAAAGGATTCGCACTCCTACAGAGTCTTCAATCTCTTCCACTACAAAGTGGTTGAAACTGTGGATGTGCGGTTCGATGAAATCAATGGATCACAAAGAGAGCAATTGCCAAATGTGCTAGATGAAGTTCCAGCTAGTGAATCAATCAAGCTTATGGGAACGGAGAGATTGTACCTTCTGAAGCTCATCCTGAAGAAGAACTTATCATCTCAGCACCTGATCCACATGAAGACAATGCTCAGCCTGAAGATATACCTCCAAATGACAACGCAGATCAGCAAGAACCAAGTCTTCGCCCAATACATCCTCGTGTTGCAAATGAAGTACAGATTGACAGGATACTTGATAGCATCAATGCACCTGGTCCACTCACTCGTTCAAGGGCAACTCAACTGGCAAACTTCTGTGGGCATTTCGCATTCGTCTCAATATCAGAACCCAAGAAATTTGAAGAAGCCTTCAAGGAACCTGAGTGGATTCAAGCTATGCAAGAAGAGCTTCAACAGTTTGAGCTGAATAATGTATGGGAACTGGTTAAGCGTCCTGATCCACGGAAGCACAACATAATAGGCACCAAATGGATATATCGCAACAAGCAAGATGAGCATGGTCAAGTTGTCAGAAACAAAGCTCGTCTCGTTGCTCAAGGATATACTCAAGTGGAGGGCATTGACTTTGATGAAACATTTGCTCCTGTGGCTAGGCTTGAAGCCATACGCATACTGCTGGCCTATGCAAATCATCATAACATACTTCTATATCAAATGGATGTGAAAAGTGCCTTTCTCAATGGCAAGATTGAAGAAGAAGTGTATGTTGCACAACCACCTGGCTTTGAAAATCCAAAACATCCTGATATGGTATACAAGCTCAACAAGGCACTGTATGGCCTCAAACAAGCCCCTAGGGCCTGGTATGATACACTCAAGTACTTTTTGAAGAGCAAAGGCTTCATACCTGGTTCCCTGGATCCCACTCTTTTCACGAAGACATATGATGGTGAACTGTTTGTGTGCCAAATATATGTGGATGACATTATCTTCGGTTGCATCAATCAGAAGTATAGTGAAGAGTTTGGATATATGATGCAAGAGCAATATCAGATGTCCATGATGGGGGAGCTGAAGTTCTTCCTCGGTCTTCAGATACGGCAACAACGCAACGGCATCTTCATATCTCAAGAGAAATATCTTAAAGAGTGCCTGAAGAAGTTCGGTATGCAAGATTGCAAAGGCTTCACAACACCAATGCCAGCCAAACATCATCTAGGTCCTGACGACAATGGTAAAGAGTTCGATCAAAAGGTATACCGCTCCATAATTGGGTCTTTGCTTTATTTATGTGCATCTAGGCCAGATATCATGCTTAGTGTTTGCATGTGTGCTCGATTTTAAGCGGCACCAAAGGAGTCGCATCACTTGGCTGTGAAGCGAATTCTTAGATATTTGGCTCACACCCCAACTCTAGGATTATGGTATCCAAAGGGCTCAGAGTTTGATTTGATTGGATTTTCGGATGTTGATTATGCTGGTGACAAAGTTGATCGCAAGTCTACATCAGGCACATGTCACTTTCTGGGACGATCACTTGTATGTTGGTCTTCAAAGAAGCAGAACTGTGTATCTCTCTCCACTGCTGAATCTGAATACATTGCTGCTGGATCTTGCTGCGCTCAGCTTCTGTGGATGAAGCAAACACTCAAGGACTATGGCATTCATCTGAAGCAAGTGCCACTTTACTGCGACAACGAAAGCGCCATCAAGATTGCCAACAACCCATTTCAGCACTCGAAGACAAAGCACATTGAAATTCGCCATCACTTTCTCAGAGATCACGTTGTGAAGGAAGACATTGATATCATACACGTCAGCACTGAAGAGCAATTGGCAGATATCTTCACCAAGCCCTTGGATGAGAAGAGGTTTTGCAAGTTACGGTGTGAGCTAAATATCTTGGAATCCTCAAATGTCCTGTGATCAGGCACACATCCTAACACTTATGCATATTGATGACTTAGATGTGCAACACACGAAGTAACGTATATCTTCAATCAATGAAGACATACATTCTAAGTGTGAATATATTAATGTGGAATTTGACTTCGGAGCGCCACGATAATTATGCGCCGTGTCTGGGTCTAACTTCCTATACGGTGGGTAACGCCACCACCAAACGTTCCATTCTGAAGTGTTTCACTCATGGCGTTACCTCGCAATGTCTTCACATCTGGTTTGGCTTCAATCTCAATATGTCTTCATGATTATCTTCACTGTGTTGATTAAATATATATATATATATGTACTGATGTTCTGTCCTCTACAGCATTCACTTATAGCTATGTCTTCTTGGTTGAATCTTTTGAACTAAGTGAATGTGATCGGACCCTAACCTCTCTATGCTTTCTATCTCAAACTCTATCTCTCCAAGTCATATGCATTCTGTTGAAACTGTCGAATGTCTTCACTGTGTCCTTGTCAGCCGAAGACATAGAGACAACCATAAAAGTCCGTTTTTAATGCTCATTCCTCCACATAAGATCCGGAGAAGCAGGAACGACCGCCCAACAATTCAGGCGTGCGTGGGACATGGAACAAACCCCAAATGCGAACCGTCAGGGGCACCTGCGTAATAGCACAGTGCCGCCTCTGAGTCTATAAATTCACACTTACCGCGGTCATTATCTCCTTCTTCCACCCTCGCACGAACCCTAGCGCCACCGCTAGCACTTGACGACGCTGGAGACGAAGCGCTTCACTGCCACAACCTCTCCAACGCCGTCCTCATGCCGACCGCGGACATCGTCCTCTCCGCCGTCGCCGTAGGTGTTTTCCGTCGCCAAGTTAGGGCACGGAGGACTAAACTGCTCGGCATCAACTTCCTTCCGTCTAGCAGTTCCAGTGTGGTAAATAAAACTTCTTTTTACAACTTCTTTTGATCTCTTGGTTCTGTCACTTTCTACCATAAGAAGTTTCTCTTCACACCAGTTAGATCTCTCGCTGCATCTCATAACATGCCTAGTATATTCACTTGTGCTTCATAAAGCAGTTAGATTCCTCACTTGTACTGATCTATGGGTTCGTACAAATCTGGAACCAACTTCTTATCTATAAGTGAATGTCTTCGCACAATGAGGTCAATGTCTTCTAAACCGATTTATCTTCAAAATCTTCTGAGAATGCATATGACCTCTACCCCTTCCCTCGCACCTTAATGCTGTCACAGGTACATGTCCGTGGGAGAATCCTTTGGATCTCATAGTCTGCATTCATTTGCAGAGTACTTGCAGCATCACATCAACTCTCCTGAAGCCAGTTCTTGTTGGTCAAGCAAAAGGAAGCCTTTGAAGCCTTTGAACATCTTGAAGCCTTCCAAGTTAAGATTCATGGCTTCAGAAATAGCAACAAGGAAGGGAGGCAGACAGCGACGTGGTGGAACGTCCAAAGATCTGCCTGATGAATTGGCAGAGATGTACAAAACTGATCCTGAAGAAAGCTATGGTCAGCGCAAGACACGAATCCAATGGATTCGAAGATATTGGGCAGAGCAATGGTTTCAATACCGCTTCGTCACTCAGGAATATGCGGAGAAGTGCGCCATCAAGAGACCGTGGGGAGACGTATTATACAAAAATCTCGTACCCAGGTCCAGAGATGAAGCCATTGCTCAAGGCTTCTATCCATGCATGGTGAGAGGACCACAGCCAGCTGAAGCACATCCGTCATCACTTCTCTGGTGTCGCGATGACAATCTGTTCAAGCGCAACTTCCAATTTGCTCAGAACTCTGCAAAGCAAAACAAGAAGAAATTTGGGCTTGACTTCAACCCTGGTCCCTCCTCACCAAGGGCAGATGGCACACGTGTCGCCGATCCCAATATCATCGGGCCGTATGCCAATCTTGCAGGCCTCATCACCCGCATCCTAGTCCAAGGGACTGCCGTGAATGACCCTCCAGCAGATACTGAGTCTGATGACGCCCTTGCTGCGCCGAAGCCAAAGCAGAAGAAGCCAAAAGCTTCAAAGCCAGCCACTTCTCCCAAAATCTCAAGAGCGAAGCCATTGGCAACTGCACCTCCTGAAGCCAGTGTGCAGTCTGAAGACTTATCACGAGTCTCCAAGCCCCAAGAAGCCAAGAAGCCTCAGCCACACACAGGCAAAGAGCTCACAGCTGCTGCCATTCTGCGGTGCGAAACTCTTGATCTCTCAAGCGATGAAGATCTTGGAGATGACGCTCTTGAGCAGCTCATCAAGAGCAAGGAGGAGGCTGAAATCTTCAACAATCTGCCTCTGTTTGATGTCGCCATCATCCACAATTTCATCGATGAATGGTTTGCCTCACCGGACATCAGCTTCGACGATCTGCAGCTGCCCATAGGCCTCAGCGTTGCCTTTCAAGGCGCAATCGCTTCAGAACTTGCAATAGCCCAACGCATTGTAGAACTGAAGCAGAAAATTGATTATGAAAAGGCTCAGTTCAAGAAGCACGTGGCCAAGCTCAACGTGCAAGAAGTGAAAAACTTCAAGATCATGTTGCACGAGATGAAAGAGAACTTTCTGAAGACGCGTGCCGAAGCTCAAGGCTCGTGAGAGCGCATGAAGACTCTGGCTGATCGCTGCGTGCAGGCCTACAATGAGGCCGAGAAGCGCAAGGCACTTGGGCGTCCCGGCATTGACCCCAGGATGGCCTCGAAGAAGAAAAAGAAGCCTGCTGTGCCTGAACCAGAGGCGCCACGGTCAGAAACTGCTCCGATTGTCTTCCCCACTGCAACGACTGGCTCGAAGCCAAAGAGTCGATCAACCGCCTCACAGCTCAAGAAGACACGGACTGCAGAGGCTGAAGCTAAGAAGAGGAAACACTCTGAAGCCTCTCCTTCTGAACCCACCATCAAGAAGCGCAAGACCAAGAAATCTCGAGCTGCTCCCACAGAGCCCTTGATAGTTGAACCCCTCTCCGTCTGCTATCCTGACGCAGATCGTCGGTTGACTGTGCATGAGCCTGCCTTCACAGAGGCTCCGCACGCTGAAGACATTCCAGCAGCCGACCACAACGCTGCTGAAGACATTGGTCTCCAAGACAATGTACAAGGTGATGCAGCCCTTCCTCAGCTTGAGACAAGCGAACTGATCAGCATTGGTCGTCCATTGACGCCAATCACACAAGATGCATCGTGGGCAGATCACCCACAGGAGGAAGATAATGAGCCCCAGCCCACTGCAACTCCACCGACGTCGCCTACATACCGTAGGCTTCGCAAAGGGCCAAGGGCTCAGGCTGCTGACGACATTCCGGCTGCATCAGCCCAAGAGCATGCAGAAATACCACAAGCTCCAACTCCCCCGCACCAACAAGAAGCAGTTCTCCAGGAGAACGTGCCTGAGTTCGTCCCTCCAACTACACGTGTGGAGGCTGCAAATGTTGAGGCTGCCACAAACAACGCCGAAGCAAATGTGGAGCCCTCCCCAACAACAGCTTCAGAAGACACTGAAGCTACTGCTCCTGAACCTTCTGTGCCTGAGTCTGCTGCGGGTCCCCAATTCAACTATCATATTGCGCACAGGCCCCAGGTCCAGAAGACAATCCCACGACTGCCAAGGTTCCCAGGTTCTGCATCAGCTCTTGGCTCCTTCAACATCAACGGCTTCAGGACAGAAAACACGTTTTTCAACAGCTCCAAGAACCCTTATTCAAGGGAACGGATTGTATCAGATAGGTTCTGGAGCTATCAACAGCGCAGCTATTATTCATGCATCCTATACAACCAAGGCCGCATCTTTCCTCACAAGCGCCTTGAGGTTGAAGCTGTTGCTGGTCTGCCTGGTCTGGAAGAAGCATTGGATTGCTTCAAGCAAGTGGGTCTGCTGCCATTTATCACCGATGAAGAGCACTGGAACGAAGAGCTTCTGCTCCAGTTCTATGCCACCCTGCATATCAAAGGCTATAACAGAGATCCGAAGACATGGGTCCTGGAGTGGATGACCGGCAATGTCCATCATGAAGCCAATGCTTTCGACATAATTGAGCTTACCGGCCTTCCCACTCCTGGCGAATTCTTTGAACAAGGCTGCCAACTCCATGCTGAAGCAATTGAGAGCATATTTCAGCGTCCTGAGCCAGATATGAGTCAGATGCTCTCAATGATGAAGCCATTGCCTCCTAATGCACCCTATCCAACTAGGTTCTTCGTTGAAGACTTAGAGTACCTGCCCAGAACAATATATCACATCATAAGGTGGACTCTCTGGCCCGTAAAGGGACACTCTCGATATGCAACGATTGAAGGTGCAATGAAGACTCCCATCTTCTGCATTCTTCATGGCAAATGCTTCAACGCACAGGATCTCTTCATCCGTCAACTTGCAGCGTCTGCCTCAGAACTGTTTGGATTGAAGTTCTATGCTCCTTGGGTTATGAGGCTGATCAAGCTTCACTCTGCAATCTCCTATCAACCCTCAGCCCGCAATCATAGGATATTTTTTCCAGATGTAGACACATCTGCTGAAGCAATATATCCAGAGCCTGCCAAGCAACCATTAAGTCTTCAGAATGCAGAACACCAGAGCTTCACTCAAAATATTGAAGGTGTTGAAGCTCTCTCCCGAGTGTATCCAATGGCTGGCACCACACGTGCCCCTGCATCAACTGAAGCCACTAACATCACAGCTGCAAAGAGACCCAAGAAGCGCGCTCGTGCACTCAATGACCGAGAGCTTCTTGTGGCTCTTCACCAAAAGCAAGATAGGCATCACGACTGGCTCAAGAGGCAGATGAGAAGCATCATGCAAGAAGTCAATCGCATCAGAAATCTGGCAACCAAGAATGCATTTGTCGCACACGAGACCTGTCGCCGCACTTGGAAAGGCCTCACCATGATGTGCACTGAAGCTGACCTGCATGAGGATGGCTTCAAAGAGAGATTCAAATTTGACTCCACGCCTCCAAGAAAAGCTGTGATGCGAAGCACACCATCACTTGAAGAGTCAGAGTTCTCTTCTTCTGCTGCCACCGTGTCTGCCCGGATTATTGAAGAAGAAGACGACGCGACATCATCTCCACCTGCTTCAACACGCGTCGAATCTGCACCAAGCTCGTCTGCACCGCCACCAAACAACTCCACCGACCCTGCTGCGCCTGGGAACGCGTAGAAAACTCTATGTCTTCAAACCTTTTTGGTCATCACTGACAAAAGGGGGAGAAGCATATGATGTTTATAGTCTTCAAGCGGGTCACTATGGGCGGGTGCCTTCATATTTTGCTACATTTTGCTGCGTGCTTACAACTCCCGTTTCTGCTACATTTGCTTCATTGAGTTGTAACACTTAGCCTTGATGGTCGTCTGCTACCTGTTCGTCACTCCGTTTTGCGAAGATAAATTCCGCATGTGCGACGATAAATTCCGCACTCATCTCATTCTGCAGACGTCCATTTTCCATTATGCATGTCATTATCTTCATATACTTTCACATGCATGGTGGATTGTCATCATAAGTTGAAGTGGATCTCCACAAGTACAACCTGCCATGTGCATTTGCATTCAAGAAGCAAATTACTTATATGCACATCTTCAGGGGGAGCCCTTGCAACTTATGAAGACAATTCCTTTACAATTTCACAAATTATGTTCCCCGTTGAAAACTTCAACTAGTTTGTCATCAATCACCAAAAAGGGGGAGATTGTAAGTGCATCTAGTGCCACCCCTAGTTGGTTTTGGAGTATTGACGACAAACCTAGTTGAGGGACTAATGTGTTTGTGAGAATTGCAGGAAAACACAGGTAGAAGTCCCTCATTGATTCGGTTTCACTACCAGAGATGACCCCTAAAAATGTACGAAGACATTGAAGACAATGGTGGTTTATGAAGATATTCATATTGAAGACAATGACATGAGAAGACTCCCTATGAAGCTTATGGAACTCGAAGACTTAGATCCTTCGTAGTTTTATTTCCTTCATGTGGTGTCATAGGAACCACCGTACTGTTAAGTGGGGTCCAAGAGAACCAGTCAGAATGACT
>NC_053026.1:397000517-397023367 GCF_003073215.2 Triticum urartu | reverse complement strand
TGCAAGGGAAGCCTGGGCTATGGTGAAGACATGATATACCAAAGCGGACCCAAACCACATGGCCGAGGTCAGGCCTGTGGGGCCTGATGGGAAAGAGATCCCTGTCAGTTTAGTGCATGATCAAGTAGAATTAGCCGCAAAGTATTCCCAACAGGATTGTAGGCTAGACAGCCTGTTGGATGGTATAGAAGAAGAATTCAATCAGTCATATGACTGTGTACTTCAATTGACATATGTAATGTCCCTAGCCGAATTGTAAATCATTTGTCATGGCGGACCTTTTCGCTTCGATCTCTGGACCCGATAGTCCGAAGTGTATCCGAATACCCGCTCGGTTATATAAGAACTAGGGTATGCATGGAAACCAGGCGTAGGGGTCATAAGTGCTTGAACAGACAAGTACCCAACTAGCTATGTTATATTACATGGATAGTAAGAAACATCTTCCAGGGAGAATAGTTCCGTTAAGGGTTCCTTTCCCTAGGTACGCATGCCCTAATGTGCATGTCCGAACTGCGAGACATAGGCTAAAAACATCTGGGGTGTGTAGTAAATTAAATGAAAGTCATCTTTTATTCACCGATCGAATATTCCCTTAAGAACACTAGCTTTCGGCTTCACCCAGTCTGAGGTACACATCCGGCTGACCCGGCAGTAACAATCTCAGAGGTGCTCCCCTTATGCCCTAGCCGAATTAACGGGAACGTAGGGCATAAATACAAGAGCCAGGCAACCCAGCTTGGCCAAAACTTAAGTCATATCGATGCATATAATGGCGAAAAAGGTACATGCAGAAGAATAACACATGTGCGGGGCATAAGGCCCGAAAAAATAATTAGATTGAGCTTCTGTATAAGAAGCCCCCAGGTATAATGAGCGTGGTTAGTGCGTCAAGATTGTGTAACCAAGACACAAGTTTAGCCCTTTAGGGCCTTGGAGAGAAGAACAAAAAGAAAGAAAGAGAGAAAAAACAGATGTGTGAAAAATTGATGGAGGTAAGGAGACGAACATAGTGTCCGGCGCTAGGCGTAGAATCTTCGGAGTCTGGCTGCGTTCCATGGTTTTGGCTCGAGTCGATTGTCCGATGCATCCCGCAGACGGTGTGCTCCACCGGTCAGAACCTGGTCGATAATGAATGGACCTTCCCATTCGGGCTTGAGCTTGTTCTTTTTCTTCTTCGGCAGGCGTAGAACTAGTTCGCCAATGTTATAGGTTTTGGCCCGCACTTCTCTGCTTTGATACCTTCGGGCCTGTTGTTGATAGAATGCGGAACGGGCTTTTTCTACGTCGTGCTCCTCCTCCAGGGCATCCAAACTGTCCTGCCAATCGAGCTCGGCCTCTCTTTCTTCGTACATGCGCACTCGAGGTGAGTCATGAATTATGTCGCAAGGCAGCACAGCCTCAGCGCCGTACACCATAAAAAACGGTATGTATCCAGTACTGCGATTCGGTGTGGTCCGCAGCCCCCATAGTACGGAGTCGAGCTGATGAGGACATCAATACCATTGTTACACCCACAGCCCCTACTGTTACATATACTGACCAATTACTAGAGCTCGCGCACGCCAATTAAATTACCAGGTACTTTCGTTTCTTGGTAATGATTCTAATGTTCATGAGATTATGATGCTGCCTAAATTGGATACATTTGTTTTGCTTACAAATGAAGGGCCTAGCTTGGAGAAGGATGAACATTGGAGCAAGAACACGAATGGAGTTGATGGCATGCGCAAGGGGATCAAGAACAGAGTTACTAGTGATGATTTCAGGACTTTGAAGCCGCCATAAGGAGTGCATGAAGCCTTGGACGAAATATACAAGATGCCACTTCATAATATTCGTCCATAGGCTATTCTAGGTGCTGCGTCACCTTATTAATGGGCCAGGCCCATGTAATTTTGAAATACTTAAGTATAGGCAATTTTTAGAGTCCGTATGTGTGGGGAAACAAGAGTTAGGGTTGGTTTCGGACCCCACCCTCAAGGGCCACGAAATTCCCCTCTCTTCCTCCATATATACAGCCCTTAGGGCGTCGTTTAGACTTTGGGTTTTGTTTAGATTAAAAGTTCGCCATAGCTGCAACTTCGCGTACTTCGTTTGTGTCCAACGACCAGACCAAGACGTCACAGAACCCCACCTTGATCAATAAAGCTTTCATCTTATATTCGCAATATCCAGATTGCAATCTCAATTTCTTGCTTGTTCTTCGTTTGCTCGCAGGAAACAGGCCCTCGTGGTCAGGTTGATCGTGCTCCGGCGTGGTCAATAACCCCTCGGAAGTTGGTTTAGCGATTGCTAAGGCGCGACGTCTCGCACGTTCGTAGTCGGATCGTCAAGGTCGACTCCCACAGAAAACGATAGCCACCATCTCATCGAAACATCGGGACACCTTTGCCTCTATCAAGTGGTATCAGATTTCCAGGTTGCTCGGTGAGATTTTACAGTTTTTCGTAGATTAGATCGAGTCTGTTCTTCATACCTACAGTCCACGAAAAAGCCACACAAAAAAAATTAGGGTTAGTTCATCATATCCGAACCAATCTGAGCCTTTGCATAATCTTTTTAGGGTTTTTGCTTTGTTGAATTTGCGGTTGCATCGTCGTGTCAAGTTGCTGGTCTTAGAGTCTAGTCTTTTAGAGTTTCGAGTTCTGGTCATAAGTTGTCACGCCGCCGCCGCACCATCATCATCGCCCATCTACCACTTTTGCTTATCCGCCACCGCTCTGAATCCATATCCATATACCACCACCAATCCGTATCCATATACCACCATCAATCTCTATCCATATACCACCACCGCTACCATATACCACCACCGCTGCCATATACCACCACCATATATCCACCACCAATCCGAGTTCTTCTCATATTAGGTTTGTTCTTGAGATCAATCTCAATTCCGATTCGTGTTTCCTTGCCTGCGTAGGTCTCGGAAAAAAAAAGTCTGGAGACCCCCGGGCAGTTTTTAGGCCAAAATTTTCACGGGCAAAAATATTTTTTCCCTATCCTATTTTTAGGCTTTTCTGAGTCTTTTGAGCCACGTGCCATCATAGTGATTTTTTGTCGCACTTTTTCGTCGTCGCTGCCCTGATTTCCGAAAAAAAAAGTGAAAAAATTTTCGTGCCCATCCTATCAGTTTGACGAGGGAAGAGTTTTGAGACACTCGCCATTATAGTGATTTTTCGCAAAAAAAAGAGAGCGCAAAAAAAAGAAAAAAAAATTCAAAGTGTGCTCCTCCATTGTTTGCGTGCAGCGCCGTGATTTTGTTAGTGTTCTAGGCTCGCGTCTCTAGCACGGTCTAGCCTAGGACCAGCACGGTACCGTCGTTGAGCGTTTATTCAACTTTGCATCTCTGAATTGATTATTGCTGACCCTTTTTGCTACCATATTATAAGCCTTCCCAGCTCCACATACATCTACGTCGTGCGTTGACTCTCCCTGTAATCGCTCTAATCCAAGCTTTGAGAATTTTGACTAACGTTGCCGATCACCGCCTGCTGCTGGGTAAGAACTGGTAAGAATTTGAGATTTGCTTGGCGGATTTGTGAACCCGACCACCACCTCTTGTTAGTCTATAGATTCATATTCTTGTGTTGTTTTCTATTGTTGCTAACCATGGCAGGATCACAAGCCGACGAGACTGACTGGGAGAACCATGTGACGATAAGGAGTTGCATGATAAATTCAGCAAATGATGAATGGACCAGGTGCAAGATTGTGCTAAACAGATTTGAAGAGGCCATGGAGAAGATAGATGGCATGGAGAAGACGTTTCGAAACAAAGCTCGATAACAGGTTAATGAATTGCTCGCGCGTCTTCCACCACCACCACCGGCTGCACCTAACGCACCTCTACAACAACAACAACGACGACTACCTACACATCGTGAAACAGCCCTCCGCCGAGCGAGCCGTCTCCCTCTTGCACCTGGCCAAACTGTTGGTGCTGCTGTTGCTACTTCTGTGGCTCCTGCTGCTGATGCGGAGGAGGATGATTTTGCTGGCGATTACGAGGATGAGGTTGATCAAAATCAGAACTACGTGCCACCACCAGCACAGCAACCATCAGGTCGTCCACATGCAAATAATGGCAATGGTAGGGCTCACCCTCAGGTACGAGATCATGACCATCTCCCTAAACTAAAATTGAATATTCCACCATTTGAGGGTAGATATGTTCCTGATATATATCTTACTTGGGAGTTAGAAACTGAACAACGATTTACATGTTTACAATATCCCGAGGAGAGACGTGTTCCTGCTGCTGTTTGTGCATTCACTAGTTTTGCATGTGTTTGGTGGTCTGAGCATTGTAGATTATATCCCATTCCTGCTACTTGGGCTGCTTTGAAAACTGCTATGCGTACTCGTTGGGTTCCACCATATTATCAACGTGAATTACTTCAAAAATTGCAGCGCTTAAGACAGGGAAAAAATTCTGTAGAAGAATATTATCAGGAATTACAAACTGGCATGATTAGATGTGGTATTGTTGAGGAGAATGAAGCTATGCTTGCACGTTTTATGGGTGGATTAAATAGAGAGATTCAGACGATTCTAGAGTATAAGGAGTATACTAATATCACTCGTTTATTCCATCTTGCTTGTAAAGCTGAACGTGAAGTGCAGGATCGACAGGCATGGCGCGGACTAACTTTTCTGCAGGTCGACCTTCTTCATGGACACCACGTGCATCATCTACTTCCACACGTTCTGCTCACCGGCGCCTCCGTCGGCTGCCACCTCCAACCGTGATACAATAAAGCAGGCACAATCACCACTATCTGCCAAGAGCGCACCTTCTGGGCCTGCAAAGAGCTCTTCTTCATCCATGGCATCAACAGGGCAAACACATGATATTATTTGTCGACGTTGCAAGGGTGGAGGTCATTATGCGAGAGAATGCCCATCTAAGCGTGTGATGATTGTTACTGAGGATGGTGGGTATGAGTCCGCTAGTGACTATGATGAGGAGACTTTGGCTCTTATTACACATGAAGAACACGGTGGAGAGGATTCTGATCATGAGACGCAATATATGGCTACTGAAGATGCTGACAGGTATGAATGTTTAGTTACTCAACATGTTTTGAGTGTGCAGGTTACACAAGCTGGGAAAAATCAGAGGCATAATTTGTTCCATACAAAGGGTGTTGTGAAGGAACGTTCGGTTCGCGTCATCATAGATGGAGGGAGCTGCAATAACTTGGCTAGCATGGAGATGGTGGAGAAGCTATCAGTATACAAGACCACATCCACATCCTTACTACATCCAATGGTTCAACAACAGCGGCAAGGTTAAGGTAACACGTACAGTTCGTGTGCATTTTAGTATCTCTACATATGCTGATTATGTTGATTGTGAAGTGGTACCTATGCAAGCATGTTCCTTATTACTTGGTAGACCATGGCAATTTGATAAGAATTCTGTACACCATGGTAGAAACAATCAGTATACTCTTGTTCATAAGGATAAAAATATTACTTTGCTTCCTATGACTCCTGATTCCATTTTGAAAGATGATATTAATAGAGCTAATAAAGCAAAACAGGAGAAAACTAAGAGTGAAAATCAGATTGTGGCAAAAGAATTTGAGCAACAAATGCAGCCTAATAATAATAAACAATCTAGTGTTGCTTCTGAAATTAAATTGAAAAGTGCATGTTTACTTGCCACCAAATCTGATATTGATGATCTAGATTTTAGCAAATCTGTTTGCTATGCTTTTGTGTGCAAAGAGGCATTATTTTCATTCGAGGACGTGCCTTCCTCTTTGCCTCCTGCTGTCACTAACATTTTGCAGGAGTTCGCCGACGTCTTTCCACAAGACGTGCCACCGGGATTACCACCTATTCGCGGGATTGAGCATCAAATTGACTTAATTCCCGGTGCATCATTACCCAACCGTGCACCATACCGTACCAATCCAGAGGAGACGAAGGAGATTATGCGTCAAGTACAAGAACTGCTCGACAAAGGTTATATACGCGAATCCCTTAGTCCTTGTGCTGTTCCTATCATTTTAGTGCCGAAAAAGGATGGTACGTCGCGTATGTGCGTTGATTGTAGAGGCATTAATAATATTACTATTCGTTATCGTCATCCTATTCCTAGGCTAGATGATATGCTTGATGAATTGAGTGGCTCTACAATATTCTCCAAAGTTGATTTGCGTAGTGGTTACCATCAAATTCGTATGAAATTGGGAGATGAATGGAAAACAGCATTTAAAACTAAGTTTGGATTATATGAGTGGTTAGTCATGCCTTTTGGGTTAACTAATGCACCTAGTACTTTCATGAGGTTAATGAACGAAGTTTTACGTGCTTTCATTGGACGATTTGTGGTAGTTTACTTTGATGACATATTGATTTATAGCAAATCTTTGGAGGAACATTTGGAACATTTACGTGCTGTTTTTATTGCTCTACGTGATGCACGTTTGTTTGGTAACCTTGGAAAGTGCACCTTTTGCACCGACCGAGTATCTTTTCTTGGCTATGTTGTTACTCCACAGGGAATTGAAGTTGATAAAGCCAAGATTGAAGCTATTGAGAGTTGGCCGCAGCCCAAAACGGTCACACAAGTGAGGAGTTTCCTTGGCCTCGCTGGTTTCTATAGGCGTTTTGTGAGAGATTTCAGCACCATTGCTGCACCTCTCAACGAGCTTACAAAGAAGGATGTACCTTTTGTTTGGGGTACCGCACAGGAAGAAGCCTTCACGGTATTGAAAGATAAGTTGACACATGCTCCTTTACTCCAACTTCCTAATTTCAATAAGACTTTTGAGCTTGAATGTGATGCTAGTGGAATTGGATTAGGAGGTGTGTTATTACAAGATGGAAAACCTGTTGCATACTTTTCTGAAAAATTGAGTGGGCCTAGTCTGAACTATTCTACTTATGAAAAAATTATATGCTCTTGTTCGGACCTTAGAAACATGGCAACATTATTTATGGCCCAAGGAATTTGTTATACATTCTGATCATGAATCTTTGAAACACATTAAAAGTCAAGCAAAAACTGAACCGTAGACATGCTAAATGGGTTGAATTCATTGAGACTTTCCCTATGTCATTAAACACAAGAAGGGTAAAGAAAATGTTATTGCCGATGCATTGTGTCGCCGTTATACTATGCTTTCACAACTTGACTTTAAAATATTTGGTTTGGAGACCATTAAAGATCAATATGTGCATGATGCTAAATTTAAAGATGTATTGCAGAATTGTTAGGAAGGGAGAACTTGGAACAAGTTCGTTCTTAACGAGGGATTTGTGTTTCATGCTAACAAGCTATGCATTCCAGCTAGCACCGTTCGTCTTTTGTTGTTGCAGGAGGCGCATGAAGGAGGATTAATGGGACACTTTGGCGTCAAGAAGACGGAGGATATACTTGCTACACATTTCTTTTGGCCAAAGATGAGACGGGATGTTGAGCGTTTTGTTGCTCGCTGCACTACATGTCAAAAAGCTAAGTCACGACTCAATCCTCATGGTTTATATATGCCTTTGCGTGTACCTAGTGTTCCTTGGGAGGATATATCTATGGACTTTGTTTTAGGTTTATCTTGAACAAAGAAGGGGAGGGATAGCATATTTGTTGTCGTGGATAGGTTCTCGAAAATGGCACACTTTATACCATGTCATAAAATCGATGATGCTGTTAATGTTGTAGATTTGTTCTTTCGTGAAATTATTCGCTTGCATGGTGTGCCAAATACTATTGTTTCAGATCGTGATACTAAATTTCTTAGCCATTTTTGGAGATGTTTATGGGCTAAGTTGGGGACTAAGCTGCTTTCTAGTACCACTTGTCACCCCCAAACTGATGGACAAACTGAAGTAGTCAATAGAACATTGTCTACTATGCTTAGGGCTGTTTTGAAGAATAACAAGAAAATGTGGGAAGAATGCTTGCCTCATATTGAATTTGCTTATAATCGTTCATTGCATTCTACTACTAAGATGTGCCCTTTTGAAATTGTGTATGGTTTCCTACCTCGTGCACCTATTGATTTGTTGCCTCTTCCATCTTCGGAGAAGGTTAATTTTGATGCTAAAGAACGTTCTGAATTGATTTTAAAAATGCATGAGTTAACTAAGATTGAGCGTATGAATGCTAAATATAAACTTCTGTCTTCTCGGGTAGAAAACATGTTGTGTTTGCACCTGGAGATCTTGTTTGGTTACATTTGCGTAAAGATAGATTTCCTAATCTGCGCAAATCAAAGCTAATGCCACGTGCTGATGGTCCTTTTAAGGTTTTAGAGAAAATAAATGATAATGCATATAAACTTGAGCTACCTGCAGATTTTGGGGTTAGTCCCACTTTTAATATTGCAGATTTGAAGCCTTATTTGGGTGAGGAAGATGAGCTTCCGTCGAGGACGACTTCATTTCAAGAAGGGGAGGATGATGAGGACATCAATACCATTGTTACACCCACAGCCCCTACTGTTACATATACTGGACCAATTACTAGAGCTCGCGCACGCCAATTAAATTACCAGGTACTTTCGTTTCTTGGTAATGATTCTAATGTTCATGAGATTATGATGCTGCCTAAATTGGATACATTTGTTTTGCTTTCAAATGAAGGGCCTAGCTTGGAGAAGGATGAACATTGGAGCAAGAACACGCATGAAGTTGATGGCATGCGCAAGGGGATCAAGAACGGAGTTACAAGTGATGATTTCAGGACTTTGAAGCCGCCATAAGGAGTGCATGAAGCCATGGACGAAATATACAAGATGCCACTTCATAATATTCGTCCATAGGCTATTCTAGGTGCTGCGTCACCTTATTAATGGGCCAGGCCCATGTAATTTCGAAATACTTAAGTATAGGCTATTTTTAGAGTCCGTATGTGTGGGGAAACAAGAGTTAGGGTTGGTTTCGGACCCCACCCTCAAGGGCCACGAAATTCCCCTCTCTTCCTCCATATATACAGCCCTTAGGGCGTCGTTTAGACTTTGGGTTTTGTTTAGATTAAAAGTTCGCCATAGCTGCAACTTCGCGTACTTCGTTTGTGTCCAACGACCAGACCAAGACGTCACAGAACCCCACCTTGATCAATAAAGCTTTCATCTTATATTCGCAATATCCAGATTGCAATCTCAGTTTCTTGCTTGTTCTTCGTTTGCTCGCAGGAAACAGGCCCTCGTGGTCAGGTTGATCGTGCTCCGGCGTGGTCAATAACCCCTTGGAAGTTGGTTTAGCGATTGCTAAGGCGCGACGTCTCGCATGTTCGTAGTCGGATCGTCAAGGTCGACTCCCACAGAAAACGATAGCCACCATCTCATCGAAACATCGGGACACCTTTGCCTCTATTACCTTGCCCTACATTGGAGTGATCATTGATCCACTTTCAACTTCGGTCAAGGTACATTTGGTATTCGTTCTTCTCTTTCTACCACTCACATTTGTCTTGGAATGATGGATAGGCCAAGTACTTCTACCAACCCACTCTTCATGGAGCAAGACGACAACATGAACTCCTTCATCACCAAGAGTCACCTCTTTGGTGCACAACGTGCTTTGCATCAAGAGCAACAAGCTATGAGTGAACGCATCGACAACCTTGCCGCCGACTTGCAAATTTCTGAGCAACGTAAAAGGGACTACTTAGACCACAAGCTCGACGATCACAAGAAAGAGAATGACACAAGTATGGACGAAATTCGTGCTTTGTTGCTCAACCGCATTTCTTCCACTTCAAGAAGGAGCTGTTCAAGCCGCCACTCCCGACTTCACCTCCTCTCCGACTCAAGTACACCGACATCAAACACTCTATGCCGTGCCGCGCGCAACGATCATCAAGAAAGCCTCAATCCTCTATGCGACACCGCCTCTCAAGAGCGCCTACAACGTCAAACTCAAGAGGCCTTTGCGCTAGCACGGAGAACGGCAACAACAACGCCAACATGAGAGGAAGAGCGAGCGCGTCTACAACAAGTTGCACAGATGCCGAGGCACAAGCCAAGAAGAACAACTCGTGAAGCTCAAGCAGTTGCGGCGCAACAAGACTCCAAGATTCAAGTAGAGCCGTAGCCAACCGAGGCCGACAAGCTCGAGAACAAGAAGAAGCATTTCACAACGAAATTCAAGAACGGAGATTTCAAGCTCGCGTACATCAAGTTCCTCAAAGCTCCTCCGAGCTTGAACAAGCTTATCCACAAGCTCGGCAAGAAACATCAAGTTCATCCAAGAGCATGAAGACAATGGAAATCCTCCATGACAAGAATCAACATGAAGTTTGAAAACCTCCTCACCAAGAGCGACACGAGTTTGACAACATATACAACATGGGCGTCATCATCCCCGAACCCCAACACAATGAAGAGCAACGCTATGGAAAGCTCAAAGTTCACCATGCCCAAGTTTCAACGGAAGCAACGATCCGAAGAGTACCTTCATGGGCATTGAAAGTTGACAAGATCTTCCGTTTGCACATTATGAAGAAGATAAGAAGATCGCGATGACATCCCTTGAGTTCAAGACTATGTTCTCATTGGTGGGAACAAGTCACAGAGCGCCGAGAGGCAAGAGGTGAACCACCCATCACTACTTGGGCGCAAATGAAGGATGTCATGAGAGCACGCTTTGTGCCTAAATACTACAACCGCGACCTCTTTCAAGAAACTCCAACTACTCAAGCAAGGACCAGAGCGTTGAAGAGTACTACAAGGAGATGGAGATTGCAATGATACGAGCCAATGTCACAGAAGACGATGAGCAAACTATGTCACGTTTCTTGAATGGACTCAACCATCCTATCAAGAAGATCGCCGACTACCAACCATACTCGAACCTCATCGAGCTAGTGCATCAAGCTACCAAACCGGAACGCCAAGTGCAAGATGATTTCAAGTATGCCAAGTTCTCTTCTAAGACATACGGTTTCTCCAAAACCAAGCTTCAACTACTCCAACACTGACTACCCAAGCCTTCTACTAGCAACATCGACAAGTCGAGTTCCAAGAAAAGCTTCGGTCAACTCCAAGTCATCCTCCTACTACGGCAACTTCAAGCCGAGAGCTTCATCATCGTCCACTCCAACGATGATACCGTCAAGACAAGTTCCTTCAAATGCTTCACATGCGGAGGCGAGGCCACAAGTCCTATGAGTGCACAACAGCGCACCATGATCCTCAACGATGATGGCACCTACAATTCCATGAGTGAAGAAGAAATGGACGCCAATCGAGCAAGTCGCCGTGCACCGGCACGTGAACGATGAAGAGGAACAGTCTTTGTGATGAGGATTCAAGTCCTGCTCTTGTTGTCTCCAAGGTCTTGACTCTCCAACATCACCAAGAAGAAGACCAACGATGCCACATATTCCACACCAAGGCCGGCATCAATGGACGATCTGTCAAGGTCATCATCGATGGAGGGAGTTGTCATAATCTCGCAAGCGAAGAACTTTGCTCCAAGCTCCAATTTCCCAAGACGAAGCATCCACATCCATACAAAGTGCAATGGCTTAGCGACTCCGGCACCATCCAAGTCGAGCACCGAGTACAAGTCTCCTTCAAAATTGGCGCCTACGAAGGCACCTTGGAGTGCGGCGTCATTCCAATGACTGTTTGCCATCTTCTCCTTGGACGCCCATGGCAATTTGATAGAGGAGTCATCCACAACGGTCAAACGAACCACTACATCTTCATGATGAAGGGCAAGGAGTACGTCCTGCGTTCAATGTTGCCAAGTCAAGTGATCGCCGATAAGCAAGCCACCCATTGTGGATACCATAGTGAGAGAGCAAGCCACCAAAAAGAGAGTGAGCGCCACAAGCCCAAATCGAACACCTCCACGATGAGCGAAAAAAAAACTTAGTCTTATTTGCCACCAAAAATGAGATAAGAGAAGTGTGTGAGAACCCATCTAGTGTCCTACACTACGTCCTCGTGTGCAAGGACAATGCACCACGAACTAACACTTCTTACACTCTTCCTCTAGTGTTGTCTTCTCTTTTGCAGGAATTTCACGATGTTTTTCCCGACGAGCTACCTCCAGGACTACCTCCACTTCGAGGCATTGAGCACCGCATCGACCTCATCCCCAGAGCACCGCTTCCAAACAAAGCTCCCTACCGCGTCAACCCCAAAGAAACCAAAGAAATACAAAGGCAAGTAAAGCATCTCATAGACCATGGACATGTGCGTGAAAGTTTGAGCCCTTGTGCCGTCCCGGTCATTCTTGTGCCAAAACGAGACGGTAGCTTTCGCATGTGCTCCGATTGTAGACCTATCAATGCTATCACCGTTCGTTATAGGTATCCCATTCCACGCCTTGATGATATGCTTGATGAACTTAGTGGTGCCACTATCTTTTCAAAATTGATCTTAAGAGTGGTTACTATCAAATCCGCATACAAGAGGGTGATGAATGGAAAACCGCTTTCAAAACCAAGTTTGGCTTGTATGAGTGGTTAGTCATGCCTATGGGTCTTTCGGAAGCACCAGGTACTTTTATGCGTCTTATGAATCATGTGTTTCACCCTTACATTGGTATATTTGTTGTGGTCTACTTTGATGATATCCTTGTTTATAGAAAATCTCTTAGAGATCATGTCACCCATGTTCGAACCGTTTTACAAACTCTTCGAAAAGAGCAACTCTATGATAATATGGAGAAATGCCTTTTTGGCGTTGACAAGCTCGTTTTGTTGGGTTTTGTTGTTTCTTCTAAGGGTGTTCAAGTTGATGAGTCCAAGATCAATGCTATCAAGACTTGGCCACAACCAACCAATTTGCATCATAGTTTTCTTGGCCTTGCGGGTTTCTATTGTCGCTTTGTGAAGGATTTTAGCACCATTGCTTTGCCTTTGCATGCTTTGAGCAAGAAGAATGCGCCTTTTTTTGGGGACCATCCCAAGATACCACATTCAATGAGTTTAAGAATTTGCTTACTCATGCTCCCGTGCTTGCTTTACCCAACTTCGACAAGCCTTTTGAGATTCATTGTGATGCTAGTGGTAATGGCATAGGAGGTGTGTTAACGCAAGAGAAGCGCCCCATAGCTTACTTTAGTGAGAAACTTTCCGGAGCGCAACTCAATTACCCCATCTATGACAAAGAGCTATATGCTTTAGTCCGCATTTTGCATGAATGGGACATTACCTTCGTCCACATGAGTTTATCATTCATACCGATCATGAGACTCTCAAGTATCTTAAGGGTCAAACCAAGTTGAACAAGCGTCATGCTAAATGGAGTGAATTTATTGAGTCTTTTCCTTATGTCATCAAGTACATCAAAGATAAGGAAAACATTGTAGCGGATTCTCTTTCCCGCATATGCATGCTTGTTACACAACTTGAGTTAGATGTCATTGGCTTCGAGCATATCAAAGAATTGTATGAGCATGATGCAACTTTTGCTACTCCTTATGCTAAGTGTTTGTCGCACACCTCTTGGGAACGCTATTACATCCAAGATGGATATCTTATGAGAGCTAACAAACTTTGCATCCCCGAGTCTCTCTTCGTTTGTTGCTTTTGCAGGAATCTCATGGAGGAGGCTTAATGGGACATTTCGGACGCGACAAGACATTCTCTACGCTCTCGAAGAACTACTTTTGGCCCAAGATGTTTCGGGACGTCAATCACTTCACAAACTGTTGCTCTACATGTTGCAAAGCTAAGTCCAAAGAACAATCTCATGGCCTCTATATGCCTCTACCAATTCCATACCAACCATGGGAATACATTAGCATGGACTTTGTACTTGGTTTCCCTAGGACTCGAAATGGGAAAGATTCAATATTTGTCGTTGTGGACCGTTTCTCAAAAATGACACATTTTATTCCTTGCCACAAGATAGACAATGCTTCACACGTTGCTAATCTCTTTTGTATGGAAATATTGCGTCTACATGGAGTGCCAAAGACTATCGTCTCGGACCGCGACGTCAAGTTCCTTAGCTACTTTTGGAAGACCCTATGCGCCAAGCTAGGAATCAAGCTACTCTTCTCTACGGCATATCGTCCACAAACCGATGGCCAAATGGAAGTTACGAACCGCACACTCTCCGCTCTACTTTGGGTACTCATCAAGAAGAACATCAAGGAGTGGGAGGAGTGCCTACCTATCACCGACTTCGCCTACAACCGAGCAAGACACTGAACTACCGGCAAGTCTCCCTTCGAGGTCGTCTACGGATTCAACCCATTGTCACCATTGGACATTCTTCCTCTACCACTCCAAGAGCGCATCAATTTGGGCGCAAGTGCACGAGCGATACATCTCAAGAAGGTGCATGAAGATACAAGAAACCACATCGAGCGCCAAGTTCAACGCCTTGCGACCAAGCTCAACTTCCAAAAGCAACCTATGGTCTTCAATATTGGTGATCTCGTGTGGCTACACCTTGGCAAGGATCGTTTTCCACAAGAACGCAAGTCCAAGCTTCGATCACGAGCGGATGGACCTTTCAAGGTGCTCGCACGATACAACGACAACACATACAAGATCGACCTCCCACGTGACAAGTACAACGCGAGCGACATCTTCAACGTCAAAGATCTCTCTCCCTTCCATGGTGATGAAGAATTTGATTCGAGGACAGATCTTCCCCAAGGGAGGGGAGATGATGCGGGGCATCCCAAGGCCATCCCCATGGACCCAACTACATCTCCTTCGACACCTCTTGGACCCATGATATGAGCATGTGCAAGAGCTCTTGAAACCGAGGTGACATCTCTCCTCTCACATTTCCACTTTGATACACATGAGACATGGCTACTACCTCATACGGATACTTTGTGCTTGCTCAGGTACCATGGTGAAGCTAAGGAGCAAGGAGAAGAAGAAGAGGAAGATGGATGTGAAGACGTAGAAGTGATGAAGAGGAAGCTATAGGCTCCGGAAGACCGGCCTAGACCGGACGTCCGACGACCTCCAGGCATCGGACGTCCGGCCCCCTCCGGACGACCGGCGTCTTCACACCCAAGGCCAAACCGACGGATGTCCGACGCCAACCCGGATGACAGATGACCATCGGACGACCGACCCCGACCGGACGTCCGACCGAGGACCACCCGAGCCGAAACTACGGACGTCCGACCAGGCGACGTCCGGACCCTCGCGAGCCTCCGGATGACCGGTGACCCCCGGACGTCCGACGCCTGTGTGCTGATTCATGTTGGGCCGCAACCCATGTACCCCTTCGCCCCCCTCTTTTGCACTAAGACTATAAATACTCCACCTATTCCTTCTAGCTAGGGTTAGCGTTGTGATAACTCATTTGAGAGATAGAGCTATGCTCATCCATATCAGATCTCCTCCTTGCGAGAGACCGCGGCCTCTTCGGAGAAGATCCCTTTGGATTCAAGCCCCCTTTCTAAGGGAAGACCCCCCGTGGATTCAGGACCTCCTCAAGGGCATGCCTTCCAGGCCATCCCCAAGCTTAGGCTTTTGGTTGTCCTTGAATTTTACCTTGGGGTGCCTTGGGCATCCCCAAGCTTAGGCTCTTGCCACTCCTTGTTCCATAATCCATTAAATCTTTACCAAAACTTGAAAACTTCACAACACAAAACTTAAACAGAAAATCTCATGAGCTCCATTAGTATAAGAAAACAAACCACCACTTAAGGTATTGTAATGAACTCATTATTTATTTATTTTGGTGTTAAACCTACTGTATTCCAACTTCTCTATGGTTCATAACCTCCGATACTAGCCATAGATTCATCAAAATAAGCAAACAACACACGAAAAACAGAATCTGTTAAAAACAGAACAATCTGTAGTAATCTGTAGGTTTCGAATACTTAGGTAACCCCAAAAATTATAAAATAAATTTCTGAACGTGAGGAATTTATCTATTAATCATCTGAAAAAAGAATCAACCTAATCTCACTCTCCAGTGAAAAATGGAAGCAAATCTCGTGAGCGCTAAAGTTTCTGTTTTTAACAGCAAGATCGCAAAGACTTTCCCAAGTCTTCCCAAAGGTTCTACTAGGCACAAACACTAATTAAAAGCATAAAACCACATCTAAACAGAGGATAGATGAATTAGTTATTACTAAACAGAACCAAAAAGCAAGGAACAAAAATAAAATTGGGTTGGCTCCCAACAAGCGCTATCGTTTAACGCCCCTAGCTAGGCATAAAAGCAAGAATAGATCTAGGTGTTATCATGTTTGGTATGCAATACATGAGTGGCTCTTATAATAGATTGATAAGGTAATTTAATTTTATTTCTAGGAAAGTGTTCCATGCCTTTCCTTAATGGAAATTGGAATCTAATATTCCCTTCTTTCATATCAATAATTGCACCAATCGTTGTAAGGAAAGGCCTACCAAGAATAATGGGACATGTAGGATTGCAATCTATATCAAGAACAATGAAATCTACGGGCACATAATTTCTATTTGCAACAATAAGAACATCATTAATTCTTCCCATAGGTTTCTTAATAGTGGAATCCGCGAGGTGCAAATTTAAAGAACAATCATCAAATTCACGGAAACCTAACACATCACACAAAGTTTTTGGAATCGTGGAAACGCTAGCACCCAAATCACATAAAGCATAGCATTAATGATCTTTAATTTTAATTTTAATAGTGGGTTCCCACTCATCATAAAGTTTTCTATGGATAGAAACTTCCAATTCAAGCTTTTCTTCATAAGATTGCATTAAAGCATCAACTATATGTTTAGTAAAAGCTTTATTTTGATTATAATCATGCGGAGAATTTAGCACGGATTGCAACAAGGAAATACAATCTATTAAAGAACAATTATCATAATTAAATTCCTTGAAATCCAAAATAGTGGGTTCATTGCTATGTAAAGTTTTGACCTCTCCAACCCCACTTTTACCAATTTTAGCATTAAGATCTAAAAACTCCGAATCATTGGGATGCCTTTAACTAAGTTGACTCATTTCAGTCCCATCATTATCAAGATTTATATTGCAAAACAAAGATTTAATAGGGGACACATCAATCACTTTTAGATCTTCATCCTTATTATCATGAAAATTAGAAGAACACACTTTCACAAAGCAATCTTTTTTAGCACGCATCCTAGAGGTTATTTCTTTGCACTCATCAATGGAAATTATCATAGCTTTGAGAGACTCATTGATATCATGCTTAGGTGGAATAGATCTAAGTTTCAAAGAATCAACATCAAGAGAAATTCTATCCACGTTCCTAGCCAACTCATCAATCTTAGACAATTTTTCTTCAATCAAAGCATTGAAACTCTTTTGCAAACTAATTAAATTCTTTAATACTAGATTCAAAATCAGAGGGCATCTTATTATATTTCCATAATAATTGTTGTATGAATTACCATAATTATTAGAGGAATTACTAGGAATACGGCCTAGGATTAAAAGTTTCCTCTATACATGTTGTTACAAAATTGTTCCTACCAACAAAATTCACATCCATAGATTCATTATTATTCTCAATCAAAGGTAAACAAAGGCATATCTTTAGGATCAAAAGAAACACTCTTTTAGTGTGCCATTGAGAATAATTAACCATAATATTATCTAGGAGTTTGGTAGCTTCTCCTAAAGTGATTTCCATAAAAGTGCCTCCCGCGGCCGAATCTAAAAGATTTCTAGAAGCAAAATTCAATCCGGCATAATTTTTTTGTATAATCATCCAAAGATTCAAACCATGTGTAGGGCAATTACGTATCATTAATTTCATCCTCTCCCAAGCTTGTGCAACATGTTCATGATCAAGTTGCTTAAAATTCATAATATCGTTTCTAAGAGAGATGATCTTAGCGGGAGGAAAATACTTAGAGATAAAAGCATCTTTGCACTTATTCCATGAATCGATACTATTTTTAGGCAAAGACGAAAACCAAGTTTTAGCACAATCTCTAAGCGAAAACAGGAATAGCTTCAATTTAACAATATCATTATCCACATATTTCTTCTTTTGCATATCACACAAATCAACAAAGCTATTTAGATGGGTAGCGACATCTTCACTAGGAAGGCCGGAAAATGGATCTTTCATGACAAGATTCAGCAAAGCAGTATTAATCTCACAAGATTTAGCATCGGTAAGAGGAGCAATCGGAGTGCTAATTAAATAATTATTGTTGGTATTAGAAAAGTCACACAATTTAGTATTATCTTGAGCCATCGTGACACACAATCCAACACATAAGCACACAAGAAGCAAGCGAAAAGAGACGAACCAGAAAAGAGAAGGGGAACGGAAAAAGAGGGCGAATAAAATGGCAAGGGTGAAGTGGGGGAGAGGAAAATGATAGGCAAATGGCAAATAAGTAATGCGGGGGAATAGAGTTTATGATGGGTACTTGGTATGTCTTGACTTGATGTAGATATCCCCGGCAACGGCGCCAGAAAACCTTCTTGCTACCTCTTGAGCACTGCGTTGGTTTTCCCTTGAAGAGGAAAGGGTGATGAAGTAAAGTAGCATAAGTATTTCCCTCAGTTTTTGAGAACCAAGGTATCAATCCAGTAGGAGACTACACGCAAGTCCCTCATACCTACACAAACAAATAAGAACCTCGCAACCAACGCGATAAAGGGGTTGTCAATCCCTTCACGGTCACTTACGAGAGTGAGATCTGATAGAGATAATAATAATAAGATAAATATTTTTGGTATTTTTATGATATAGATTGAAAGTAAAGATTGCGAAATAAAATAGATTGGAAACTTATATGATAAAAGATAGACCCGAGGGCCATAGGTTTCACTAGTGGCTTCTCTCGAGATAGCATAAGTATTACGGTGGGTGAATAAATTACTGTCGAGCAATTGATAGAAAAGTGCATAATTATGAGAATATCTAGGCATGATCATGTATATAGGCATCACGTCCGAGACAAGTAGACCGAAACGATTCTGCATCTACTACTATTACTCCACACATCGACCGCTATCCAGCATGCATCTAGAGTATTAAGTTCATAAGAACAGAGTAACACATTAAGCAAGATGACATGATGTAGAAGGATAAACTCAAGCAAATGATATAAACCCCATCTTTTTATCCTCGATGGCAACAATACAATACGTGCCTTGCTGCCCCTGCTGTCACTAGGAAAGGACACCGCAAGATTGAACCCAAAGCTAAGCACTCCTCCCATTGCAAGAAAGATCAATCTAGTAGGCCAAGCCAAACTGATAATTCGAAGAGACTTGCAAATATAATTAAATCATACATATAAGAATTCAAAGAAGAACCAAATATTGTTCATATATAATCTTGATCATAAACCCACAATTCATCGGATCTCGACAAACACACCGCAAAAAGAGTTACGTCGAATAGATCTCCAAGAAGACCGAGGAGAACTTTGTACTGAGATCCAAAGAGATAGAAGAATCCATCTTGCTAATAACTATGGACCCGAAGGTCTGAGGTAAACTACTCACACATCATTGGAGAGGCTACGGTGTTGATGTAGAAGCCCTCCGTGATCGATTCCCCCTCCGACGGAGCTCTGAAAAAGGACCCAAGATGGGATATCTTGGGTACAAAAGGTTGCGGCGGTGGAAATAGGGTTTCGTGGTGCTCCTGGATGTTTTCGGGGTATATGGATATATATAGGAGGAAGAAGTAGGTCGGTGGAGCTGCGAGGGGCCCACGAGGGTGGGGAGCGCGCCCAGGGGGGCAGGCGCGCCTCCCTACCTCGTGGCTCCCTCGTTTCTTTCTTGACGTCCACTCCAAGTCCCCTGGATCACGTTTGTTCCAAAAATAACTCTCCTGAAGGTTTCATTCAATTTGGATTCCGTTTGATATTCCTTTTCTGCGAAACACTGAAATGGGCAAAAAAACAACAATTTGCACTAGGCCTTGGGTTAGTAGGTTAGTCCCAAAAATAATATAAAAGTGTATAAATAAGCCCATTAACATCCAAAATAGATAATATAATGGAATTTAACAATCAACAATTATAGATACGTTGGAGACGTATCAAGCACCCCCAAGCTTAATTCCTGCTCGTCCTCGAGTAGGTAAATGATAAAAACAGAATTTTTGATGTGGAATGCTACCTAGCATAATTCTCAATTTAATTTTCTTTGTTGTGGCATGAATGTTCAGATCCGAAAGATTCAAGACAAAAGTTTAATATTGACATAAAAATAATAATACTTCAAGCATACTAACTAAGCAATCATGTCTTCTCTAAATAACATGGCAAAAGAAAGTTCATCCCTACAAAATCATATAGTTTGGTCATGCTCCATTTTCGTCACACAAGAATGCTCTCATCATGCACAACCCTGATGACAAGCCAAGCAATTGTTTCATACTTTAGTAATCTCAAACTTTTTTCAACTTCCACGCAATACATGAGCGTGAGCCATGGATATAGCACTATGGGTGGAATAGAATATGATGATGGAGGTTATGTGGATAAGACAAAAAAGGAGAAAGTCTCACATCGACGAAGCTAATCAACGGGCTAGGGAGATGCCCATCAATTGATGTCAATGCAAGGAGTAGGGGTTGCCATGCAACAGATGCACTAGAGCTATAAATGTATGAAAGCTCAACAAAAGAAACTAAGTGGGTGTGCATCTAACTTGCTTGCTCACGAAGACCTAGGGCATTTGAGGAAGCCCATTATTGGAATATACAAGACAAGTTCTATAATGAAAAATTTCCACTAGTATATGGAAGTGACAAAACAAGAGACTATCTATCATAAAGATCATGGTGCTACTTTGAAGCACAAGTGTGGAAAAAGAGGATAGTAGCATTGTCCCTTTTTTATTTATTTATTTCTTTTTTCCCTTTTTTATTTGGCCTTTTTTTTGGGACAATGCTCTATTAATGATGATCGTCACACTTCTATTTATTTACAACTCAATTATTACAACTCGATACTAGAACAAAATATGACTCTATATGAATGCCACCGGCGGTGTACCGGGAAGGGCAATGAATCAAGAGTGACATGTATGATAAATTATGCACGGTGGCTTTGCCACAAATACGATGTCAACTACATGATCATGCAAAGCAATATGACAATGATGAAGCGTGTCATAAATGAAACGGTGGAAAGTTGCATGGCAATATATCTCGGAATGGCTATGGAAATGCCATAATAGGTAGGTATGGTGGCTGTTTTGAGGAAGATATAAGGAGTCTTATGTGTGACAGAGCATATCATATCACGGGGTTTGGATGCACCGCGAAGTTTGCACCAACTCTCAAGGTGAGAAAGGGCAATGCACGGTACCGAAGAGGCTAGCAATGATGGAAGGTGAGAGTGCGTATAATCCATGGACTCAACATTAGTCATAAAGAACTCACATACTTATTGCAAAAATCTACAAGTCATCAAAAACCAAGCACTATGCGCATGCTCCTAGGGGGATAGATTGGTAGGAAAAGACCATCCCTCGACCTCGGCCGCCAGTCATAAGGAGGACAATCAAATAACACCTCATGTTTCAAATTTGTTACACAATGGTTACCATACGCGCATGCTATGGGACTTGCAATCTTCAATACAAGTATTTCAAATTCACAACTACTCAACTAGCACACTCTAATATCACCATCTTTATATCAAAACAATTATCAAGTATCAAACTTCTCATAGTATTCAATGCACTTTTCTATGATAGTTTTTATTATACCCATTTTGGGTGCCTATCATATTAGGACTAACTTCATAACCAAAGCAAATTACCATGCTGTTCTAAAGGATCTGAAAATAATATAAGTGAAGCATGAGAGATCAATAATTTGTATAAAAATAATACCACCGTGCTCAAAAAGATATAAGTGAAGCACTAGAGCAAAATTGTCTAGCTCAAAAGATATAAGTGAAGCACATAGAGTATTCTAATAAATTCCAACTAATGTGTGTCTTCCCAAAAGGTGTGTACAGCAAGGATGATTGTGGTAAAATAAAAAGCAAAGACTCAAATCATACAAGACGCTCCAAGCAAAACATGTGTGGTGAATAAAAATATAGCCTCAAGTAAAGTTGCCAATGGAAGAAGACGAAAGAGGGGATGCCTTCCAGGGCATCCCCAAGCTTAGGCTTTTGGTTGTCCTTGAATTTTACCTTGGGGTGCCTTGGGCATCCCCAAGCTTAGGCTCTTGCCACTCCTTATTCCATAATCCATTAAATCTTTACCCAAAACTTGAAAACTTCACAACACAAAACTTAAACAGAATCAAATGAGCTCCGTTAGTATAAGAAAACAAATCACCACTTAAGGTACTGTAATTAACTCATTATTTATTTATTTTGGTGTTAAACCTACTGTATTCCAACTTCTCTATGGTTCATAACCTCCCGATACTAGCCATAGATTCATCAAAATAAGCAAACAACACACGAAAAACAGAATCTGTCAAAACAGAACAATCTGTAGTATCTCTAGGTTTCCGAATACTTCGGTAACCCCAAAAATTCTAAAATAAATTTATGGACGTGAGGAATTTATCTATTAATCATCTGCAAAAATAATCAACCTAATCGCGCTCTCCAGTAAAAAATCAAAGCAAATCTTGTGAGCGCTAAAGTTTTTGTTTTTTACAGCAAGATCGCAAAGACTTTCCCCAAGCCTTCCCAAAGGTTCTACTAGGCACAAACACTAATTAAAAGCATAAAACCACATCTAAACAGAGGCTAGATGAATTATTATTACTAAACAGAACCAAAAAGCAAGGACAAAAATAAAATTGGGTTGCCTCCCAACAAGCGCTATCGTTTAACGCCCCCTAGCTATGCAAAAGGAAGAATAGATCTAGGTGTTATCATGTTTGGTATGCAATACATAAGTGGCTCTTATAATAGATTCATAAGGTAATTTAATTTTATTTCTAGGAAAGTGTTCCATGCCTTTCCTTATGGATTGTATGCT
>NC_053026.1:396901972-396999100 GCF_003073215.2 Triticum urartu | reverse complement strand
TTCATACTTATTATCATGAAAACTAGAAGAACACGCTTTCACAAAGCAATCTTTTTTAGCACGCATCCTAGCGATTCTTTCTTTGCACTCATCAATGGAAATTCTCATGGATTTGAGAGACTCACTGATATCATGCTTAGGTGGAATAGATCTAAGTTTCAAAGAATCAACATCAAGAGAAATTCTATCCACATTCCTAGCCAACTCATCAATCTTAAGCAACTTTTCTTCAATCAAAGCATTAAAACTCTTTTGCGACTAATAAATTCTTTAATATTAGATTCAAAATCAGAGGGCATCTTATTATAATTTCCATAAGAATTGTTGTAGGAATTACCATAATTATTAGAGGAATTACTAGGAAACGGCCTAGGATTAAAATTACCTCTATACGCGTTATTACCAAAATTGTTCCTACCAACAAAATTCACATCCATAGATTCATTATTATTCTCAATCAAAGTAGACAAAGGCATATCACTAGGATTAGTAGGAGCACTCTTATTAGCAAACAATTTCATATGTTCATCCATCTTTCCACTCAAAACATTAATCTCTTCAATTGCATGCACATTTTTACTAGTAGATCTTTCAGTGTGCCATTGACAATAATTAACCATAATATTATCTAGGAGTTTGGTAGCTTATCCTAAAGTGATTTCCATAAAAGTGCCTCCCGCGGCCGAATCTAAAAATTTCTAGAAGCAAAGTTCAATCCGGCATATTTTTTTGTATAATCATCCAAAGATTCAAACCATGTGTAGGGCAATTACATATCATTAATTTCATCCTCTCCCAAGATTATGCAACATGTTCATGATCAAGTTGCTTAAAATTCATAATATCGTTTCTAAGAGAGATGATCTTAGCGAGAGGAAAGTACTTAGAGATAAAAGCATCTTTGCACTTATTCCATGAATCAATACTATTTTTAGGCAAAGACGAAAACCAAGCTTTAGCACGATCTCTAAGCCAAAACAGAAATAGCTTAAGCTTAGCAATATAATTATCCACATCTTTCTTCTTTTGCATATCACACAAATCAACAAAGTTATTTAGATGGGTAGCGACATCTTCACTAGGAAAGCCAGAAAACGGATCTTTCATGACAAGATTCAGCAAAGCAGTATTAATTTCACAAGATTTAGCATCAGTAAGAGGAGCAATCGGAGTGCTAATAAAATCATTATGGTTGGTATTGGCAAAGTCACACAATTTAGTATTATCTTGATCCATCATGACAATAAAGCAATCCAACACACAAGCAAACAAGAAACGGGCAAAAGAGGCAAATTGAGAAAGAGAAGGGGAACGGAAAAGAGAGGGCGAATAAAACGACAAGGGTGAAGTGGGGGAGAGGAAAACGAGAGGCAAATGGCAAATAATGTAACGCAAAGGATAAGAGTTGTGATGTGTACTTGGTATGTCTTGACTTGGCGTAGATCTCCCCGGCAACGGTGCCAGAAATCCTTCTTGCTACCTCTTGAGCACTGCGTTGGTTTTCCCTTGAAGAGGAAAGGGTGGTGGAGTAAAGCAGCGTAAGTATTTCACTCAGTTTTTGAGAACCAAGGTATCAAACCAGTAGGAGACCACGCACGAGTCACCTCGTACCTACACACACAAATAAGAACCTCGCAACCAACGTGATAAAGGGGTTGTCAATCCCTTCACGGCCACTTGCAAGAGTGAGATCTGATAGAGATGATAATAATAAGATAAACATTTTTGGTATTTTTATGATATAGATTGAAAGTAAATAAAGCAAAATAAACGGCGCCAGAAATAGCTTGTTGACGGGAGATTAATATGATGGAAAATAGACCCGGGGGCCATAGGTTTCACTAGTGGCTTCTCTCAAGATAGCATAAGTATTATGGTGGGTGAACAAATTACTGTCGAGCAATTGACAGAAAAGCGAATAATTATGAGAATATCTAGGCATAATCATGTATATAGGCATCACGTCCATGACAAGTAGACCGACTCCTGCTTGCATCTACTACTATTACTCCACACATCGACCGCTATCCAGCATGCATCTAGAGTATTAAGTTCATAAGAATAGAGTAACGCCTTAAGCAAGATGACATGATGTAGAGGGATAAACTCATGCAATATGATATAAACCCCATCTTTTTATCCTCGATGGCAACAATACAATATGTGTCGTTTCCCTTTCTGTCACTAGGATTGAGCACCGCAAGATTGAACCCAAAGCTAAGCACTTCTCCCATTGCAAGAAAGATCAATCTAGTAGGCCAAGCCAAACTGATATTCGAAGAGACTTGCAAAGATAAACCAATCATACATAAAAGAATTCAGAGAAGATTCTAATATTGTTCATAGATAGACTTGATCATAAACCCACAATTCATCGGATGTCGACAAACACACCGCAAAAGAAGATTACATCGAATAGATCTCCAAGAGAATCAAGGAGAACTTTGTATTGAGATCCAAAGAGAGAGAATAAGCCATCTAGCTACTAGCTATGGACCCGAAGGTCTGAAGTAAACTACTCACACATCATCGGAGGGGCCATGGAGTTGATGTAGAGGCCCTCCGTGATCAATGCCCCCTCCGACGGAGCTCCGAAAAAGGCCCCAAGATGGGATCTCTTGGGTACAAAAGGTTGCGGCGGTGGAATTAGGTTTTCATGGTGCTCCTAGATGTTTGGGGGGTACGTGGATATATATAGGAGGAAGAAGTATGTTGGTGGAGCAACGAGGGGCCCACGAGGGTGGAGGGCACGCCCAGGGGGGTGTGTGGGCGCGCCCCCTGCCTCGTGGCCGCCTTGTTGATTGCTTGACGTCCACTCCAAGTCTCCTGGATCATGTTTGTTCCAAAAATAATGCTCCCGAAGGTTTAATTCTGTTTGGACTCCGTTTGATATTCCTTTTCGGCGAAACTCTAAAATAGGCAAAAAAACTGCAATTTGGGCTGGGCCTCCGGTTAATAGGTTAGTCCCAAAAATAGTATAAAAGTGTAAAAATAAGCCCATTAACATCCAACATAGATAATATAATAGCATGGAGAAATAAAAAATTATAGATACGTTGGAGACGTATCACAAATCATGTATACGGACTCCAACAATGCGGCCGAATATGAGGCACTATTGCATGGTCTCCGAATGGCTGTTTCTATGGATATACAATGCCTCGAGGTGCGTGGGGACTATATCCAAAATAAATGGAGATTTCGATGCAAAATATCCAAAGATGGCAACATACCGCAACACCGTACTCAAAATATCAGCTCGGTTCGAGGGACTCGAGTTTAATCATGTTGCTCGAGATAGTAATCAGGCAGCAGACATCCTTGCTCGAATGGGCGCTAAATGCGACTCCGTCCCACCCAACACCTTCGTGGAAAGGCTCTTCAAGCCATCCGTGGTATGGCAGGACGGAAGCGGTAATACCAGTCCGGAGCTGATCATACCCTCAGACACCGAACACAATCCTGATATCATCGGGGGCTCGGACACTGAAATGACACCTTCTGCCCATGAAATCATGGCTGTCATTGCTCCATGGACTGAACGCTTCCTATCCTACCTTAATAGGCGGGAGCTCCCTGATGACCAGAATGAGGCCCGTCGCATAGTCCGACGCTCAAAACCTACAAAGTTCATGCAGGAGAACTCTACAAGAAAAGTACTACTGGAGTTCTTCAAAGATGTATCTCTAAAGAGGAGGGGCGGCAGCTCTTGGCTAAAATACATGCTAGTCTCGGTGGCCACCACGTCGCAGCTCGGGCCCTCATAAGTAAGGCCTTCCGTAGAGGTTTCTTTTGGCCCACGGCCCAAGCAGATGCACATGCCCTTGTACAATGCTGTGCCGGGTGCCAGCTGTTCGCCAACCAAAGTCATATGCTGCCCACTACCCTAAAAACAATCCCCATTACTTGGCCTTTCGCGGTTTGGGGGCTCGATATGGCCGGACCCCTTATAGGGGGGAGCCACAAGAAGAAATATTTGCTGGTTATGGTGGATAAATTCACTAAGTGGATAGAGGCCAAACCAGTCAAAACAGCTGAAGATGGGTCGGTGATCGACTTCATATTCGGCGTTGTACACCGTTACGGTGTCCTGCACAACATTATTACTGATAATGGCTCCAACTTCACAACCGATGAGGTGAAAAACTGGTGTGCTAACCTGGGCATTAAGCTTGATTACGCCTCCGTATATCACCCTCAAACAAATGGTCAGATCAAACGGGCTAATAGTCTGATAATGAGCGGCATTAAACCCAGACTAGTGCGATCCCTACGGGAGTCAGATAAACACTGGGTCGAGGAACTTGATTCCGTACTCCGGGGACTACGGACAACGCCCAATCGCACGACCAGATACACACCCTTCTTCATGGTGTATGGCGTAGAGGCTGTCTTGCCCTGTGACATTATTCATGACTCACCTTGAGTGCGCATGTATGAAGAGAGAGAAGCCGAGCTTTATCGGCAGGACGACCTAGATGGCCTGGAGGAGGAGCGCGATGTTGCAAAAGCCCGTTCCGCATTCTATCAACAACTGGCTTGGAGATACTAAAGCAGAGAAGTGCGGGCCAAGACTTATAATGTAGGCGAACTCGTTTTATGCCTTCCAGAGAAGAAAAAGGACAAACTCAAACCAAAATGGGAGGTTCCCTTCATTATCGATGAAGTTCTCACAGGAGGAGCCTACCGCCTTCGTAATGCATCAGATAATCGCCTCAAGCCAAATCCATGGAACGTTGCTCGGCTCCAAAGATTCTACGCATAAGTTCGACTATACTTCTTTTTTGTTACTTTTCTCCTCTTCATCTATTCTTTGTTTTCTCGTTTCAGTATGATTTCCATGATGCGTTCGGATAAGCCAAACACTTGAGGGGCACACATCCTTAAATGCATATACCCCACCATGACTGGGGGCTTCTTTAACCAAAGCTTACTATTATTTTGAGCTTGGAGCTCACAATATAAGTGTCGTTTGCTGATATACATCCTTTTTTGCCATCATATGCACCTCTATGACTTAAGTTTTTGCCAAGATGGGTTGCCTCGCTCCTGTGTTTATGCCCTATGTTCCCGATTGTTCGGCTAGGGCGTAAAGGGAGCACCTCTGCGATTGTTACAACCGGGTCATCAGGATATGTACCTCAGATGGATGAAGCCGAAAGCTAGCATTCTTAAGAAAATAAGTGGTCGGCAATCAAGCGACAAATTGTTACATTATGGTGACCCCTCTAACACGGTGGGACACTTCTCTCCTGTACTACGGACGAATGCCGCGACACGCATAATTCCAGCATGCCAACCTAAGGAAAGGGACCCTTAGCGGACCTATTTTCCTTGTAAGATGTTTCTTACATATGTAATATAACATACATCCCGAACTAAACTTTTTGTCTGTTCGAGCACAATGACCGGGTTGCTTGGTTTCTGGACATAATACATACTTCTTTCATTTCGAAAAAGTATCCGGAAACACTCCACCAATTTTTTGTTCAGAGAATAAAAGCCAAAGGCCTGCTATGACAAAATTTTCACATGTTCGGATAAAGGTACAGGTTGACTAATACAAACACCTATTCCTTATCTACTCCATCTATAAGACTATCTAACTTACAGTCCTCCCGCGAGTACTTCGCAGCTACCATTACTTGGTCATAAACCAACTTCACTAGAATTTCTTCCCCGTCTGGTCCCCATGGTCCCACTTGGGCCATGTGATTTGGATCTAGCTTGGTGAAGCGTGTTTTTACCATGACCCAGGCTTCTCGTGCGCCTTCCTGATAGGCGGATGTCTTCCATAGGTCGAACCGGCGCCGGGCACCCTTGAATAGGTTTGCCAAACGCTCCATACTTTCTGGAGGGGTATCCGAGGGCCGTAATTCCTTCACCATACTCTTCATGGCTTTCCGGGCCCGAGCATGTACCATGGACAGTTCCTTCAACACGTCACCTTGAAATCCGGATACTTCCTCTTCCGGCTGGCCAGTTAATAGACCTGCAGCAACAAAGTCATGACATTCCGAACTATGGACTACATATGGGTATGTAAGGTGGTTTAAAATAAGAGGTGAATACATACTGAACATGCTGCCTTTCAGCTTCTCATTTTCCTTCTGGCGTAAACTTTTACCTGTATATCATTCGAGAATAGATGAATGACTCCGGTGAGTCCGTCTCGAGCGGCTCAGATATATGCATCCATCGAGCTGAGTGCGGTAAACTCTTGCTCGAAAAAGGCCGGAGTGCGCATAGCCTCCTTTAATCGATGGTGATTCATCACGCTCTCTACTTCGAAATTCATGACTGATACATCATCTGAATCCTCTTGAAGAGGCGGAACTGGCGTTGCATGGGCTCTCATCCTAGTTGGTGAATCCGGCACCAGATTAGTGGACATTCGGCTAACTAGGTGTTTTCCCACCGTCTGCCACGTACTCCTCCTGACATCAAGGATGGAAGGAGACTTTTAACAATCCGAACTTACGCCAAGGCATGTCTTAAACAAGCTTACCTCTTGGAAGACTGTGAGGCCTGTGCGGCACTCCCGTACCCTTTCCGTTTTGAACGACGGCCTTGCGTAGGGGCCGCCCTTGAGGAGGTACAGTCCCTAGGGCACCGATCCTATTAAAATCCGAATCAGTATAAATAGATAAAAATACAGATAAGGATTTCCTTTTAAGAACCCTCTGAATACTCACGATACAGAAGGGATAGAGGTGGGGGTAGTTGATGATGATAGCCACTTCTGAGCCATCAAGGCTCGCTTGATAAAATACCTCGTCGTCGAACTCTATATATATGTCCGGGTCCTCACAAAAGCCGGGGTCTTTGTCGCGGTTATGATCCTCTGGCTGGGGAGCGGGACAGTGGACGTCCTCGATCATCTTCCTCCATGACTATTTGTGGCAACAAAGGGCAAGTTTGATTAGTGTCTATAACAGCAATAAAATAAACACGAACGATCGAAAGCTTACCTATTCGATAGGAGTGTACATGGAATAACCTCCCGACAGTTTAACCGGAGAAAGTCTTCTTTCTTGCCCTTATACAGCTCGGCCAACATTGTGGCCAGTTCGGCTAGGGTATCTGGACCCTTCCGTCTGTACGAGACGCGTCGTCCTCTCCGTTGCAACACCATAAGGGAGTTACTCTGGATTGGAGAGGTTGAATGCACCTCTTTATTGCAATCGCCATGACCTAAACTATCGAGAGTTTGGTACAGGCTAGCAGCCTGACCTTGGTGACCAACCTGTTTATCTCCGCACTGTCCTCTTCCTTGGGGCTTCGGGGATGCCAGTTGAGGCACTTCTTTAAAGGAGCACTGGAAAATTCAGGGAGGCCGTGCCGAACTGGATCTGGCAGCGGAACGTCGTCCATATAGAACCATTCTGAAGACCAATGCGGGTATATCTCTTTAGGTGCTCGCAGAGGGCAACGAAACCTGAGATGTGCAGAATCAAACCTGGGGTGAGGTTGTGTAGTTGGATGCCGTAAAATTCCAATAACCCCCTGAGAAAGGGATGGATTGGAAATCCTAGACCCCGCAACAGGAATGGGATGAAGCACACCCTCTCCTCATTGGGATTGGGGAAGTTCTCAACCATCACATCGCTGTCGATTGAGGCCAAACCTGCTCGAAGACTAGATTCGCTAGGGGAAGATAGCCCTGCGTCTGGAGTCGACTCAGCTGGAGATGAGGCATGGAGCAACTCTGCCAATCGCCTTCTTAGGGCCATGAGGGCGCGAAGAGGAGCCTGGGGCACTGGCCATGATGGAAGGCTTTGCTCGTGGCTAAACTTGGCAGTTTTCCTTCTGTGCAATGTGAGATTGCATTTGGGGATCTACATCTCCTTATATAGATGCCATCCGAGCGTGGTGAAGGGCTTATCTGCAAAAAAGGATGGACTGTTCGTATTCACTTGGTGCACGAAAATCGAAGCGGCAACAGGGAGGGAGCGTAAGAGGCAAAAACCATCGAGGTCACGGCCGGACTGTCATTGGTCCGAGGTATAAGGAAGAACCCGCCTTGCAAAGCCGAGGACATAATCCGGATGCTACCTCGTCATTGAAGGCCAGTTCGGGGGCTACTGAGGGAGTCCTGGATTATGGGGTCCTTGGGTGTCCGGGCTGTGTGATATGGACCAGACTGATGGGCTGTGAAGGTATAAGGCAGAAGGCCTTCCCCCATGTCTGGATGGGATTCTCCTTTGCATGGATGGCAAGTCTGGTGTCCAGATGTATAGCTTCCTTTCTCTATAAGCCGACTTTGTACAACCGTAGTCCCCTCTGGTGTCTATATAAACCGAAGGGTTTAGTCCATAGAGGCAATCAGAACTGATATAGGCTAGACAGCTAAGGTTTAGCTATTACGATCTCAAGGTAGATCAACTCTTGTAACCCCTATAATCATCAAAGTCAATCAAGCAGGAATTAGGGTTTTAGGGCCCGAACCTGGGTAAACATCGTGTCCCCTTCGTCTCCTGTTACCCTCGATCCTCAGACGCACAGTTCGGGACCCCCTACCCGAGATCGGCCGGTTTTGACACCGACAAGCACCACAAGCCACAAATGAGTGCCTCCATGATGAGTGACAAGAAAAACTTAGTTCTTTTATCTACCAAAAGAGACATGAGAGAAGTGTGTGAGAACTCATCTAGTGTCATACACTATGTCCTAGTGTGCAAAGATGAAGAGACAAGGACTAACGCTTCTAACAATCTTCCTCTAGTGTTGTCTAATTTGTTGCAGGAGTCGAGGATGTTTTCCACGATGAGCAACCTCCCGGCCTTCCTCCACTACAAGGCATTGAGCACAGGATCGACCTCATCCCCAGCGCACCTCTACCAAACTAGGCTCCATACCGTGTCAACCCTGAAGAAACTAAGGTGATACAAAGGAAAGTACAACTCATTGACACCGGACATGTACGTGAAAGTTTAAGTCCTTGTGACGTTCTGGTCATTATTCCGTCTAAGAAAGATGGTAGTTTTCGCATGTTTTCCCATTGCCATCCCATAAATGCTATCACCGTTCGCTATAGGCATCGTGACGCGGAGCATCCTTCCGTCACCCCCATGGACTCTACACCAACACATCAAGCACCACATGGACCTATGACAAGGGCTCGAGCACATGCCATCGAAATCGAGGTGAACTCACTCCTACTTGAGATACATATGGACATGAATGGAACTTGGTTGTTACCTCACCAAAATATGCTATGTGTCATTAGGTATGAAGACCAACGCCACCAAGCAGCTAAGGGACACTCCAAAGGAGGAGGAGAAGCACCCCAAGGCCTCAAAGAAGAAGAACAAGACTGCACTCCTAGGCGACGCCATGCCCATGGGCCCCCAAGACCCCGTGCGCATGGGCCATCCAGGGAGCTACTGGAACCAAGACGCACCACCCCATGCGCACGGCCTCCAGACTCCATGCGCACAGGCTCAACTTATCCTGTGCACACGGGCCCTTCAGGATGGACGGCCGAGAGTGGCTGTTTGGGCCTCCACTTCATCCCCTTTGCCCACCTACCTATATATTCCGTACCTAGGGTCATGTTTAGGGTTAGCATAGTATATGTGAGACATTGATAGAGCTTTGCTCCTTCTACCACCCCTCTTGGAGATCAAGACCTCTTAAGAGAGGATCACAAGTGCACATCAAGACCTCCTCTTGGAGAAGACTATAATCAAGACCTCACTTCCTTAGGAGTGGGAAAAACCTTACCTTCGTGTTATTTTCCTTGGATTGATGTTGTATTCTTGTGGATCTCATCTGTATGCTATTCTAGTGGATGTGTGATTGGGTCTTTGTTTGAGTGAATTTCCTCTTCGTGTTCTTGTGTTCATCCTCTTTTCCCCTCCAAGCATGAAAAGATCTCCATCTAGGGTTCCACCCTACAACATCTTGGTACCATGAGCCATGGTTGATTCACATCTTGGAGTCCCTACCCCTCATATTCTTGCCTAATTTTGTCATTTTTCCTCCAAATTCGAAAATTCCCACAAAAATAGCCCCAAAAATTTTCTTGTAATTTGTTGGATCTTGTGAGATTTTGTTGATTTTGTCCACGAATTTCGTGTTTGGCAAGTGGATCTAACCCATACCCACCTCCCCATACATTCCACCGTCGATTTTGGCCGGATTTTGAAAATTTCCACGGATCCGAAGCTGTTCTTGCGCACCAGAGCACCCCATGTGCATGGTCCATCGGGACCCCGTGCACACGGGCTGAACTTACCCCGTGCGCACGGGCCTTCCAGACTGTTTGGCCACATCCAATTTTGCCTCTTTTGCCATTTGTTCACCACCATTCTCTTTCCTCACTACTCCTCGTTGGTGTTTGAGCTTTGGAGTTGTTGTTCACCATGTCCTAAGGTGTTTCAGCTACTTAGGCGCGATTTGATTTCGACATCACCGCCACTCGCCATCGACTCAGACTCAACATCAATGTCGACCACTTCATCATCATACTATCGTAAGCAAGGACGGTAACCTCGACGACATCCTAACATCATACCTTAACATTACATTTGAGCCTCGCGCCATTTTGCGTTACTTACCTATCGAGACTAGCAAGTTGAGAATTGCTGGGCCACGCTATTTGTGCACCTTTAATGTTATGTCTCTCCCGCGCATATCACACTTGTTAGCTCATACTTCAGCTCAAATATCAAGCATTGTGGCATAGTAAAAAAAGCTTTAAAGCAAACAAAAGAGAAACAAAGAGCTTGTAAGCATTAGCATTGAGCCATTTTTGCCTAGTTTCATCATCCTGGTTCATACATACATAAGCATACTTGGGATAGTAGATGACTCGTTTCTCTCGTACGTTGGTGCACAAGCGTATCTAGCCCATTTGACCAATCAAGCTAGCGTCTCACTAGTATCTGTACAACAAGAGCATTTCCCATGGTTTCAAATTTTGAGCTCACTCCTTGGTTGTGCGGATCCCATCTATCTTACGTGTGTGTGTTCCTAGTGATATCCTTGGGTTTGATCTATCTGTCTTGCTTGCAATTTGCACATCTCTTCAACATTATCAATATCTTGGCTAACACTTGCTTGAATTTTGTGCCACTCATCCTAATTGAGCTCCTACATAAGCCCTTTACTCGTAAGCATGAGAAACAAAACCCGATACCAATTCGCCTATTATAGCATTCCATTAAGTGATACTCGATACATACTCAATCTTCGAAAAGGGTAACTTTGGTATTGTTCTCCCATTTTCCTGCTCACCTCCACTTGGTTATGATGGATAGGCCCACTTCTTCGGTGAATCCACTCTTCGAGGATCAAGATAACGAACGTGACTATGTCACCAAAAATCAATTCTTCATCGCCCAACGAGCCCTCCATCAAGAAAGTGAAGCTTTGGGTGACCGCGTCAAGCAACTCGCCACTGACCTACGTCAATCCGAAGCAAGAAACCGGGACTGCTGATGTGGCTTGAGACTGCGTCGGTATTTCTCCAATGAGGAAGGGATGATGCAACACAGCTACAACAAGTATTTCCCTCGGTTGTGAAACTAAGGTATCAATCCAGTAGGAGAACCAAGCAACACTATGCAAACGGTACCTGTACACAAAGAACAAATACTTGCAACCCGACGCGTAAGAGGGGTTGTCAATCCCTCCTCGGTAAAAAGATAGATTAATTTGTATGAGATTGGATAAATATATCTGAATAAAACACAAAATAAAATAAGTAAAGAAAGAGTGCAGCAAGCTATTTTTGGGTTTTTGGAATAATAGATCGAAAAACAAATATGATAAAAGATAGATATGAAAGTAATATGATAAAAGATAGACCCCGGGGACCATATATTTCACTAGTGGCTTCTCTCAAGAAAAGAGCATACGTTGGGTAAACATATTACTGTTGGGAAATGGATAGAAGAACAAATAATTATGACGATATCCAAGGCAATGATCATGTATATAGGCATCACGTCAAAGATTAGTAGACCGACTCCTGCCTGCATCTACTACTATTACTCCATGCATCAACCGCTATCCAACATGCATCTAATGTATTAAGTTAATGGAGAAATGGAGTAATGCAATAAGAATGATGATATGATGTAGACAAGACCTATTCATGTAGGAATAGACCCCATATTTTTATCCTTAATAGCAATGATACAAGCGTGCCTTGCTAACCCTTCTGTCACTGGGTGAGGACACTATAAGATCGAACCCATCACAAAGCACCTCTTCCCATTGCAAGAAAAATCAATCTAGTTGGCTTAACTAAACCAAAGATTTGGAGAGGAATTACAAGGCTATAAAGATCATGCATATAAGAGAAGGAAACTCAAATAATATCCATGGATATAGATCTGATCATAAGCTCGAACTTCATCGGATCCCAACAAACACACCACAAATATTCATTACATCAAATAGATCTCCAAGAGAACATTGTATTGTGAATCAAAAAGAGAGAATAAGCCATCTAGCTACTTCCTATGAACCCGTAGGTCTATTGTGAACTACTCACACATCATTGGAGGAGCACCAATGAGGATGATGAACCCGTCCGTGATCGTGTTCCCCTCCGTCGGAGTGTCAAAAATGGGCTCTAGATTGGATCTCGTGGTTCTAGAACTTGCGGCAGCTGGAATTGTGTTTCGTCATCTCCCTAGGGTTTCTGGAATATTTGGGTATTTATAGAGCTGAGAGGCGGTGGAGGAGACCCCCGTGGGCCCCACAACCCATCAGGGCGCGCCAGGGGCCTCTGGCGCCCTGGTGTCTTGTGGGCCTCACGAGCCTACCCTCTGGTTCTTCCTTGGCTCCCAAGTTGTCTTCTGATTCAAAAAAAATCTCCAAAAAGTTTCGCTGCGTTTGGACTCTGTTTGATAGGGATATTCTATGAAGTAAAAAACAAGCAAAAAATAAGAACTGGCTCTGGCCACTATGTCTTGGTTAGTCCCAAAAATGATATAAAGTTGCTATAAAATGATTGTAAAACATCCAAGAATGATAATATAACAACATGGAACAAGCAAAAATTATAGATACATTGGCGACTTATCAACATCCCCAAGCTTAATTCCTACTCGTCCTCGAGTAGGTAAATGATAAAAACAAAATTTTTGATGTGGAATGCTGCCTAACATGTTCATCAGATACTCTTTTCTTTTGTAGCATGGACATTTGGACTTTTTAGATGGTTCAAAGCAATATTCTATATTTGACATAAGACTTCAATACTCAAGCAGATCAACAAGCAACCATGTCTTTCAAAATATCAACACTAAAGAAAGTTATCCCTAGCCCATCATGCTCAATCATTGATCCAATCATGAAACACACTCGAATATTAGCTACATCCAATGCTCAAGTATGATCATAGTGCTCCCTAGTTGGTGCTTTATAAGATAAGATGAAGACTCAAATACAAATAAAAATTTCATAAAGTAAATAGATAGGCCCTTCGCAGAGGGAAGCGGAGATTTGTAGAGGTGCCAGAGCTCAAAGCTTAAATTGAGAGATAATTTTTTTGGGGAGGCATACTTTTCCCGTCAACAAAAACGACCAAGTAGTTCCCAATACTTTCCATGCTAGATAAATCATAGGCGGTTCCCAAGCATAAAATAAAGTATATTCCCTTTTCCACCATTCTTTCACAATCCATGGCTAGCTGTATCCACGGGTGCCTTCCATACCAACACTTTCCAAGGAATTTATTATTTGACAACACAAAGTAACTTTTTTCATTTTGGGACTGGGCATCCCTATTACCGCCATACTTTCGTGCAATGGCAAGTGAATAAACAATCATCTTGAGAACAACACATCTAGCATGGAAAAAAATTGGCCACCCCTGCCGCTACATGAGCGGTATGGGCACACAAAAGGAAATTCATTTTGAGAATTAGAGATGGCACATACAAATTTACTTAGAATGGCATGAAAATACCGCGTATAGGTAGGTATGGTGGACTCAAATGGCAAAGCTGGGTTTAAGGATTTTGGATGCACAAGTAGTATCCCCACTTAGTACAAGGAAAGGCTACCAAATACATTGACAATCAACCAACCAAGAAACGAAAATGCACATAAACGAGCATTGAGCATAATGATACGTCTCCGTCGTATCTATAATTTTTGGTTGTTTCATGCCAATATTATACAACTTTCACATATTTTTGGCAACTTTTTATATGAATTATTGGACTAACCTATTGATCTAGTGCCTAGTGTCAGTTCCTGTTTTTTGCATGTTTTTAGTTTTGCAGAAAATCCATATCAAATGAAGTCCAAACACGATAAAAATTTACGGGGAATTACTTTGGAATATATGTGATTTTTGGGACTTGGAATCAACGCAAACGGGGGCCCATAGTGCCCACAAGACAACAGGCGCGTGGTGGTGGGTTGTGCTCACCTCGTACGTTGGTTGGAGCTCTACTTTCTGTTGGGTTATGTAGCATGCAATTTCAAAATTTCCTACGATCATGCAAGATCTATCTAGGAGATGCATAGCAACGAGAGGGGGAGAGTGTGTCCATGTACGAGGTGATGTAGTTGAACGTTAGGTTAACACGGTTGATGTAGTCGAACGTCTTCACGATCCAACGATCTTAGTACTGAACGTACGACACCTCTGTGTTCTACACATGTTCAGCTCGTTGACGTCCCTCGAACACTTGATCCAGCAGAGGGTCGAGGGAGAGTTCCGTCAGCACGATGGCGTGGTGACGGTGATGGTGATGTGATCCGCACAGGGCTTTGCCTAAGCACTACGACGCTTTGACCGAAGGAGTAAACTGTGGAGGAGGGCACCGCACATGGCTAAGAGAACAATTGATGTGCCTTTGGGGTGCCCTCGTCCCCGTATATAAAGGAGGAGAGCGGAGGCTGACCGGCCCTAGGCGGCGCGCCAAGTGGGGGGAGTCCCACTAGGACTCTTAGTCCTAGTCGGCTCTCCCCTTCCTTCCAACGGAGAGGGGGAGGGGAAAGAGGTGGAGAGGGAGAAGGAGGGGGGCTCACCCGTTGTCCAATTCGGACTGCTAGGTGGGGGGGGCGCCAACTCCTGTGGCCTGCCTCCTCCTCTCCACTATGGCCCATGAGGCCCAGTAACTTTCCCGGGGGGTTCTGGTAACCTCCCGGTACTCCGAAGAATCCCTGAACCTCTTTGGAACCATTCTGAAGTCCCTATATAACCATCCAACATATGAATCTTTACCTCTCGACCATTTCGAGACTCCTCGTCATGTCCCTGATCTCATCCGGGACTTTGAACAAACTTTGGTTACCAAAACACATAACTCATAATACAAATCGTCATCGAACATTAAGCGTGCAGACCCTACGGGTTCGAGAACTATGTAGACATGACCGAGACATATCTTCGGTCAATAACCAATAGCGGAACCTGGATGCTCATCTTGGTTCCTACATATTCTACGAAGATCTTTATCAGTCAAACCGTAATAACAACATACGTTATTCCCTTTGTCATCGGTATGTTACTTGCCCGAGATTCGATCATTGATATCATCATACCTAGTTCAATCTCGTTACTGGCAAAGTCTCTTTACTCGGTTTGTAATACATCATCCCGCAACTAACTCATTAGTCACATTGCTTGCAAGGCTTATAGTGATGTGCATTACCGAGAGGGCCCAGAGATACCTCTCCGATACTCGGAGTGACAAATCCTAATCTTGATCTATGCCAACCCAACAAACACCTTCAGAGACACCTGTAAAGCATATTTATAATCACCCAGTTACATTGTGATGTTTGATAGCACACAAGGTGTTCCTCCGGTATTCGGGAGTTGCATAATCTCATAGTCAGAGTAATATGTATAAGTCATGAAGAAAGCAATAGCAATAGAACATGATGATCATTATGCTAAGCTAACGGATGGGTCTTGTCCATCACATCATTCTCTAATGATGTGATCTCATTCATCAAATGACAACACATGTCTATGGTCAGGAAACTTAACCATCTTTGATCAATGAGCTAGTCAAGTAGAAGCATACTAGGGACTCTCTATTTTGTTTATGTATTCACACATGCACTAAGTTTCCGGTTAATACAATTCTAGCATGAATAATAAACATTTATCATGATATAAGGAAATATAAATAACAACTTTATTATTGCCTCTAGGGCATATTTCCTTCACTTCGGGTGCAAGGAAGATTATATCAGGAAAAAAACATGTTAAAATCTCAGCGCAATCGGAGTTACGGATCTCTGAGAATATAAACGGTTTTTGGCCAAAAAACAGGAACGCGAAACAGAAGAGAACTGAGAGGGAGATTCAATCTTGGAGGGGCTCCCGCCCCTCCACCGCCATGGAGGCCATGGACCAGAGGGTGAACTCTCCTCCCATCTAGGGGGAGGCCAAGGAAGAGGAAGAAGGAGGGGGGATCTTTCCCCCTCTCTCCCGGTGGCGCCGGAACGCCGCCGGGGCTAGGATCATGACGACGATCTACATCAACAATCTTGCTACCGTCAACACCAACTTTCCCCCCCTCTATGCAGCGGTGTAACACCCTTCTCCAAGTTGTAATCTCTACTTAAACATGGTGCTCAACTTCATATATTATTTCCCAATGATATTTGGCTATCCTATGATGTTTGAGTAGACCCATTTTGTCTTGTGGGTTAATCGTGATCTTGGTTGGTATGATTGTATATTTTATTTATGGTGCTGTCCTATGGTGCCCTCCGTCTCGTGCAAACGTGACGGGTCCCCGCTGTATGGCGTTGCAACATGTTCATGATTCGCTTATGGTGGGTTGCGAGAGTGACAAAAGCTTAAACCCGAGTAGGTGGGTTGTTGCATATAGGATAAAGAGGACTGGATACATAATGCTATGGTTGGGTTTCACGACCTTAATGCTATTTAGTAGTTGCGAATGCTTGCTAGAGTTCCAATCATAAGTGCATATGATCCAAGTAGAGAAGGTATGTTAGCTCATGCCTCTCCCTCATGTAAAATTACAAGAATGATTACCGGTACTTGTTATCGATTGCCTAGGGACAAATGACTTTCTTGTTGACAAAAGCTATCCACTTTTATTACCTTGCAATATATTCGTAGTTTTATTCTCGCAAAGTACTCATAGTTCTATTCTTGCAAAATAGTTCCATACTTGTTTTCGGTAAAGCAAACATCAAGTGTGTGTAGAGTTGTATCGGTGGTCGATAGAACTTGAGGGAATATTTGTTCTACCTTTAGCTCCTCCTTAGGTTCGACACTCTTATTTATCAAATAAGGCTACAAATGATCCCCTATACTTGTGGGTTATCAAGACCTTTTTCAGGCACCGTTGCCGGGGAGCAATAGCGTGGGGTGAATATTCTCGTTTGTGCTTGTTTGCTTTATCACTAAGTAGTTTTTATTTCTTGTTCTAAGTTGTTCTCTATCTTTAGTTATGGATATGGAACACGAAACAACAACAAAATTAGTGGTACTTGCTACTCATGGAGATGGGGAACCTCCTTAAACCCTCGATGCTCATTATGTGAAAAATATTATGCACTACTTTGATAATCCTGAGAAAACCCCATTCAACCTGATAATGGGAGTAACATTGGATCAACATGAATACTTTAGGGATTATCACTTGACACAAAAAGGGAAACTATTATGGGATCAAATTCATATGTTGCATTGGTATGCTCTGGAGCTATGCTTAAGAGATGATTATACTTGTTGCTCTAGGGATGAAGGCTCCACACCTTCCTTTTTCATGTAAATTTAATAAAAATGAAACCTTGGCTTCTTATGCTAAGTATATATGATTACTATGATGTGGAGCAAATAGAAGAATTTGTTGCTTTTAGGAGTGCTTATGAAATTGAATCTTTGTTTAAAAAGTTTGAAAAGTTTGAAGATTATGATGATTCAGTTCATAGACCTAAAATTTTTGCTATCCTTAAATATTGCTATGATAATTATAAATGCAATTACGATATTGATGTATTTATTGAGAATGTCTCCGCTGTCCAAGAAGAGACTAATATTTTGCAGGAGTCTATGGAGAAAGAAATTGATGAAACTATGAGCTCATTGGATGAAAAAGATGACGAGGAGAGCGAAGAACAAAAGGAGGAAGAGCGGATTAGCTACCCGTTCCCACCTTCTAATGAGAGTAACTCTCCAACTCATACATTGTTTAATGTCCCTTCGTTCTTACCAAAGGATGAATGTTATGATAATTGCTATGATCCTGTTGATTCTTTTGAAATATCCCTTTTTGATGAACTTGATTCTTGCTATGCTTGTGGCCATGATGCCAATATGAATTATGCTTATGCAGATGAACTTGCTATTATTCCTTATGTTAAGAATGAAATTGTTGCTATTGCGCCCATGCATGATAGTCCTATTATCATTTTGAATTCTCCAAACTACACTATATCGGAGAAGTTTGCTCTTATTAAGGATTACATTGATGGGTTGCCTTTTACCGTTGCACATGATGATTTTGATGAATATAATATGCATGTGATTTCTGCTCCTACTTGCAATTATTATGAGAGAGGAACGACATCTCCGCCTTTCTATGTTTCTAACACGATAAAATCGCAAGAAACTGCTTATGCTATGTATTGGCCTTTACTTGAGGTGCATGAATTGTTCTTTTATGACATGGCGATGCATAGTAAGAGAGTTAGACTTAGTCATTGCATGATATATGTTGCTTCGTGCTCACTACTAAATGTAAAATCATTGTTAATTAAAATTGCCTTTGATATACCTTGTGATCTGGGTGGATCCATTACTTGAGCACTTTATGCCTAGCTTAATGGCTTTAAAGAAAGCGCTGCCAGGGAGACAACCCGGAAGTTTTAGAGAGTCATTTATTTTTTGAGTGCTTTTATAAAGTTTAAAAACAAAAAAATATAGAGGGGAAGTTAAAACTTTTCGACAAAAGAGAAGCGATTGAAAGGTGATGCATTGGAGAAGTGAGGGTCGACCTTGAACACTCGTGTTCATGATCATGGAAACAATGTAGAATTTTTCATGAAGATTCTCACAAAAATAATTATCCCCTTGCGCAAATCCATTGTATTATAAAAATACTGTTCCAATATTTGCCTTTAGAATGATTAGATTGCTTGTTGGTATGTGCAGTGCAGGAACAGAAACTTTGGCTGTAGTGCGTGAATTTTCATTTTTACTGAAACGTTGAAAGTTTCTGAATCTTTTTGCAAAATCTTGATATACAGATTGTTTATTTTGTCCTAATTTTTCAGAATTTGTGGAGTACCAAAAGTATGGTAGATGTTCACATTGCTACAGACTTTCCTATTTAAGACAGATTCTATTTTTTGATGCATTGTTTTGCTTGTTTGGATGAAACTATCGATTCTATCGGTGGTATAAGCCATGGAAAAGTTATATTACAGTAGCTACAATGCAAAAAGAAAATATGAATTGGTTTGCAACAGTACTTTGAGTAGTGATTTGCTTTATTATACTAACGGATCTTACCAAGCTTTGTGTTGAGTTTTGTGTGGATGAAGTGATCAAAGATCGAGGAGGTCTCGATATGAGGAGAAGGAGGAGAGGCAAGAGCTCAATCTTGGGGATGCCCAAGGCACCCCAAGTAAATATTCAAGGAGACTTAAGCGTCTAAGCTTGGGGATGCCCCGGAAGGCATCCCATCTTTCTTCAACAAGTATCGGTATGTTTTCGTTCTCGTTTTGTTCATGTGATATGTGTGAATCTTGGAGCGTCTTTTGTGTTTATTTTTCATTTTTATGCACCATGCTGGTATGAGATAGTCCATGGTTGATTTATAGAATGCTCATTGCACTTCACTTATATCTTTTGAGTGTGGCTTTATAGAATGCTTCATGTGCTTCACTTATATCATTTGAAGTTTGGATTGCCTGTTTCTCTTCACATAGCAAACCGTTATTTTGCTTCACTTTTATTTTGTTAGAGCATGGTATTTTGTAGAAATATTTAAACTCTCTTGCTTTAGTTATATCTATTTAGAGAGTCAAAGGAATTGGTAAATTGCATGGTTAGTCATAAAATCCTACATAAAACTTATGGATAACTGAATATGATATGTTTGATTCCTTGCAATAGTTTTGTGATATAGAGATGGAATATGTGGGAGGTACTAGTAAACAGTTGTGGTTAGTAAGAATATTGGTGTTAAGGTTTGTTATTCCCGAAGCATGCGCGTATAGTCTCTCGTTATGCTATGAAGTTGGAGCATGGTTTATTATTGATTGTATTCCTTATGAGTGGCGGTCGGGGATGAGCGATGGTCTTTTCCTACCAATATATCCCCTAGGGCCATGCGTAGTAGTACTTTGCTTCGAGGGCTAATAAAATTCTGCAATAAGTATATGAGTTCTTTATGACTAATGTGAGTTCATGTATTATAGCACTCTTACCTATTCACAATTTGCTGGCCTCTACGGTAACGTGCATTGCCATTTCTCACCTCGAGAGTTGGTGCAAACTTCGCCGGTGCATCCAAACCCCGTGATATGATACGCTCTATCACACATAGGCCTTATTATATCTTCCTCAAAACAGCCACTATACCTACCTATTATGGCTTTCCATAGCCATTCCGAGATATGTTGCCATGCAACTTTCACCGCCTCTGTTTTGATGACTTGAACATTCATTGTCATATTGCTTTGCATGATCGTAAGATAGCTAGCATGATATTTCCATGGCTTGTCTGTTTTTTGATATCGTTCTTATGCTAGATCATTGCACATCCTGGTACACTGCTACAAGCATTCATATAGAGTCATAATTTGTTATAGGTATCAAGTTGTATTTTTATTTCTTTTGAGTTATAAGTAAATAGAAGTGTGATGATCATCATTATTCATTTTTAGAGCATTGCCCCAGTGAGGAAAGGATAATGGAGACTATGATTCCCCCCACAAATCGGGATGAGACTGCAGACAATGAGAGAAAAAAAAGAAAAAGAAAAAAGAAGAAAAGAGAAAAAAAGAAGAAAGAAAAAAGAAAAAAGAAAAAGAAAAAAAAGAAAAGAAAAAGAGACAAAGGGCATGCTAGTTCCACACTTGTGCTTCAAAGTAGCACCATGTTTTTCATATGGGGAGTCTCCTATTTTGTCACTTTTATATACTAGTGGGAATTTTTCATTATAGGATTAGATGCACACCCACTGAGTTTTCATATTGAGCTTTCATACACTTATAGCTCTTAGTGCATTCGTTGCATGGCAATCCCTACTCCTCGCATTGATATCAATTGATGGGCATCTCCATAGCCCATTGGTTAGCTGCGTCGACGTGAGACTTTCTTAATTTTTTGTCTTCTCTATATTTACCCCTATCATCATACTCTATTCCACCCTAGTGCTATATCCATGGCTTGCGCTCATGTATAGCATGAGGGTTAAAAAAGCTGAAGCGCGTTAAAAGGTATGAACCAATTTCTCGGCTTGTCATCGGGGTTGTGCATGATAAATGCTTTGTGTAAAGAAGACAGAGCATGACAACATTATATGATTTGTAGGGATAACTTTCTTTAGCGTTGATATTTTGAAAGACATGATTGTTTGTTGGGATGCCTGAGTATTGATGTCTTTATGTCAAATTATAGACTATTGCTTTGAATCACTTATGTCTTAATATTCATGCCATGATTAGATAAATGATCAAGTTTATGCTAGGTAGCTTTCCACATAAAAAATTATCTTTTTCTCATTTACCTGCTCGAGGACGAGCATGAATTAAGCTTGGGGATGCTGATACGTCTCTGTCGTATCTATAATTTTTGATTGTTTCATGCCAATATTATACAACTTTCACATATTTTTGGCCACTTTTTATATGAATTATTGGACTAACCTATTGATCTAGTGCCAGTTCCTGTTTTTGCATGTTTTTTGTTTCGCAGAAAATCCATATCAAACGAAGTCCAAACGCGATAAAAATTTACGAAGAATTATTTTGGAATATATGTGATTTTTGGGACTTAGAATCAACACAAACGGGGGCCCATAGTGCCCACAAGACACCAAGGCGCGCCCCAGGATCCAGGCGCGTGGTGGTGGGTTGTGCTCACCTCGTACGTCGGTTGGAGCTCTACTTCAGGCGCAAGGAAGCTTATATAAAAAAATCATTTTAAAATCTCAGCACAATCGGAGTTACGGATCTCCGGGAATGTAAGAAACAGTTTTCGGCCAGAAAATAGGAACGCGAAACAGAAGAGAACAGAGAGGGAGATCCAATCTCGGAGGGGCTCCCGCCCCTCCGCCGCCATGGAGGCCATGGACCAGAGGGGGAACTCTCCTCCCATCTAAGGGGGAGGCCAAGGAACATGAAGAAGGATGGGGCTCTCTCCCCCTCTCTCTCGGTTGTGCCGGAACGCCGCCGGGGCTAGGATCGTGACGTCGATCTACATCAACAATCTTGCTATCATCAACACCAACTTTCTCCCCCTCTATGCGGCGGTGTAACACCCCTTCTCCCCGCTATAATCTCTACTTAAACATGGTGCTCAACTCCAGATATTATTTCCCAATGATATTTGGCTAGCCTATGATGTTTGAGTAGATCCATTTTGTCCTGTGGGTTAATCATGATCTTGGTTGGTATGATTGTATATTTTATTTATGGTGATGTCCTACGGTGCCCTCCGTCTCGCGCAAATGTGAGGGGTCCCCCTATAGGGTGTTGCAATATGTTCATGATTCGCTTATGGTGGGTTGCGAGAGTGACAGAAGCTTAAACCCGAGTAGGTGGGTTGTTGCATATGGGATAAAGAGGATTTGATACTTAATGCTATGGTTGGGTTTCACGACCTTAATGATCTTTAGTAGTTGTGGATGCTTGCTAGAGTTCCAATCATAAGTGCGTATGATCCAAGTAGAGAAAGTATGTTAGCTCATGCCTCTCCCTCATGTAAAATTATAAGAATGATTACTGGTACTTGTTATCGATTGCCTAGGGACAAATGACTTTCTTGTTGACAAAAGCTATCCACTTTTATTACCTTGCAATTTATTCGTAGTTTTATTCTCGCAAAGTACTTGTAGTTTTATTCTTGCAAAATTGTTCCATACTTGTTTTCGGTAAAGCAAACGTCAAGTGTGCGTAGAGTTGTATCGGTGGTCGATAGAACTTGAGGGAATATTTGTTCTACCTTTAGCTCCTCATTGGGTTCGACACTCTTATTTATCGAAGAAGGATACAAACGATCCCCTATACTTGTGGGTTATCACATAACTAACACCGAATAATGCACCACAAGTAGGATATAATTTCATTGCATAACTATTGACCTTCGTGCTTGCATAGGGAATCACAAACCTTAACACCAATATTCTTACTAAAGCATAATTACTCACCAACATGACTCACATATTACTATCATCATATCTCAAAACTATTACAAAGAATCAAGTTTATTTTGTCCAATGATCTTCATGAAAGTTTTTATTATATCCCTCTTGAATATCTATCACTTTGGGACTAATTCCATATGTTGCTTTTGCTTTTGACAAGCTCAAACAAATTTAAGTGAAGAAGATGAGCATTAATTTTTCATCTCTCAAAATAATATAAGTGAATCATGAGAGAATTTATTCAAAAATTTACTAACTATCAAACAAATCTAAGTGAAGCATGAGAGTATTTCTTAAAAAATATCAAAGCACACCATGCTCAAAAAGATATAAGTGAAGCACTAGAGCAGTTCCATAGCTCAAAAAATTTAAGTGAAACACATAGAGCAATTCTAACAAATCATAGCATAATTTTGGCTCTCTCAAATAGGTGTGTCCAACAAGAATAATTGTGACAAATTAAAAAGCAAAACAAGCAAAGAATCATATAATACAAGACGCTCCAAGCAAAACTCATGATATGTGACGAATAAAAATATAGCTCCAAGTAAAATTACCGATGGTTGTTAGAAGAAAGAGGGGATGCCTTGCAGGGCATCCCCGAGCTTAGTTGCTTAGTTATCCTTGAATATTAACTTGGAGTGCCATGGCCATCCCCAAGCTTAGGCTCTTTTCACTCGTTATTCCTTCATCCATCATGATCTCACCCAAAACTTGAAACTTCAATCACACAAAACTTAACAAAACCTTTGTGAGATACGTTAGTATAATAAAGCAAATTACCACTTTAAGTACTATTGCAAACCCATCCATATTTTATTTTTGCATTGTACCTACTGTATTCTAACTTTACCATGGCTTATACCCCCAATATAATCCATAGAATCATTAAAATAAGCACGCAATGCAAGGAAAACAGAATCTGTCAAAAACAAAACAATCCGTAGTAATCTGGACATTGACCATACTTCTGTAACTCCAAAAATTCTGAAAAAGTAGGGCAAGGTAGGAAATTTGTGTTTCTATCTTATGTAAAGAATTCCTAATTTTTCGTCGCTTTTGTGACTTTTCAAAATTCATCTACTGGACGCAAACATTTCTGTTTTTCAATAGGATGAAATCAGCTATCACCCAACATGATCCCAAAGGATTTACTTGGCACAAACTCAAATTAAAACATAAAAAACACAATCATAACATTAGCATAATTGTGAAAACACTCAGGAACAGAAAGAAAAAGACAAAAATAAATTTTATTCATTGGGTTGCCTCCCAACAAGCGCTATCGTTTTATTCCCCTAGCTAGGCATAATGCATAGATTCAAGTATTGTCATCTTCCTTCTTATTTTCCATAGATGTGTTCTTTTTAGGAGGTTCCTCAAATATAACTTGAAACACATTGTCCATAGAAATTTTAGCATTATCAAGTTGCCCATATTTGTATCCCCTTTGATTCCCGACTACAATCCAAGAATATTGTTGATTAATATCATTAAAGACTTGTTGGATCATATCCAAAACAGGAATTTATTTCTTAAGATTCTCTCAAAAATTTGATTGATACCAAGAAAATTTCTTAAAACATAATCACTATTGTAAAGGATCTCATTTATTACTGTTTTTTCACGGCTCATACCATAAAACACAAAAATTACCCTAGCTTCATGAACTATGTGATCAAATTCATTCATAAGAACATGGGTGGCTATATTTTTAGCTTTCGGATCCTTTATAAAGGGTAGATCATAAAAAATCTTGCAAGGTAGGATGAGTACGGATAACTTTATTTTCAAGTCTCAGAACTAGTGCTGAAATAGCGTCCGCATAAGTTTTAGTCCTTTTAAGAATAGGAGCATCATCACAAGTCAAAGGTCCGACACAATTAAATAATTCTTGGATGGTTTCCTTTCCTATAATGTTCCCTTGCCCCCCAAAAAAAGTTTTAGCATCCAGATTACCAGAATGTCCAATTTTAGTAGTTCTGCCATCATCTGTCTCTGCCATACCAAAATCACTCATGATGAGAAGTTGAAGCACACAAAAGATCGGACGAAAAATAGGCAAACGGAAAAGAAGGCAAATTTTTGTGAAGCGGGGGAGATGAAAACAAGAGGAAAATGGAAAATAATGTAAATTGCAAGGAGATGAGATTCGTGATTAGGAACTTGATAGATGTTGATGATGTCTCCCCGGCAACGGCGCCAGAAATTCCTTTGACGTGGCTTAAGACTGCGTCAATATTTCCCCAAAGAGGAAGGGATGATGCAGCACAACTACGATAAGTATTTCCCTCAGTTGTGAAACCAATGTATCAATCCAGTAGGAGAACCAAGCAACACTATGTAAACGATACCTGCACACAAGGAACGAATACTTGCAACCCGATGCGTAAGAGGGGTTGTCAATCCCTCCTCGGAAAAAGAATAGATTAATTTGTATGAGATTGGATAAATAGATCTGAATAAAACTCGAAATAAAATAAGTAAAGAAAAAGTGCAGCAAGGTATTTTTGGGGTTTTGGAATAGTAGATCTGAAAACAAATATGTTAAAAGATAGATCTGAAAGCAATATGATACAAGATAGACCCGAGGGCCGTAGATTTCACTAGTGGCTTCTCTCAAGAAAATAGCATACGTCGAGTAAACAAATTACTGTTGGGTAATTGATAGAAGAACAAATAATTATGACGATATCCAAGGCAATGATCATGTATATAGGCATCACGCCCAAGATTAGTAGACCGACTCCTGCCTACATCTACTACTATTACTCCACACATCGACCGCTATCCAACATGCATCTAGTGTATTAAGTTGATGGCGAAACGAAGTAATGCAATAAGAACGATGACATGATGTAGACAAGATCTATTCATGTAGGAATAGACCCCATCTTTTTATCCTTAATAGAAACTGTCGGATTACGGGTTCCGGCAAACCCTTGAGAGGTTTGAACTCTAGGGTGTACATGAAGAACACTCTCTCCCCGACTCGCACGCTCAACGATTCCACGGCCTAGATCGACAAACCCAAAGAACAAGAGATGCGGGGGTTTATACTGGTTCGGGCCACATTGTGGTGTAATACCCTACTCCAGTTTGTGGGTGGATTGCCTCGAGGGGATGATGATGAACTAGTACAGTGGATGAGCAGCCTCAGGAGGTGAGGTGTTCTTGAGCCGGATGAGGTGGTGGTTGAGGGGGTGATCTGAATCATCCGTCCAACCTATGGTGGTGGATAGGTCCTATTTATAGTGGTCTTGGTCCTCTAACCAAATGTTTAGGCGGGAAGGGATCCCACAACGACCAAGTTTGAAGGGGGACAACTAGTACAAGCTATCCTGACAAAAGTAGTCTTCGCCTGCCAAAGGGTCTGGTGGTGACGCTGCTATGGGCTCCGCGATGACCTCCATCCCGCCATCCTGCTGGTCTTGGTCCTGCTGCATAGATATGGAAACCTTTGCCTAATTCCTCGGGACCCCACGCCTGCGCTTGCCTCCTTAGCACCAAAGAGGAAACTGGTACATTGCGCCCGCTGGCGCCCGCCTGGCCTTGGTCGTCATGGCTCACATCACACGAACCTCGCGAGGTGCCCCTGGCATAGATATCTCCGCTCCTCGGGAGCCAGCCTAGTGAGGCTGCCCCTAGGGAGGTCTTGGTGTCGTCTGCCTCGCAAGGCTCGGCCCCTCATGAGGGTCTTGAGTTGTTGCTGCTGAAGATGGGCCATACCGGGCCGTTGATGGGGCCACACCACGGGCCGTAGGCAGGCAAGTCTGGGTACCCCCATTCCCAGGGCGCCGATAGTAGCCCCCGGGCCCAAGGCACGCTCAAGCTTGGCTTTGAGGCGAAGCAAAGGGCAAGTGTAGAGCGCCGTGGGACCCAACCGCCTGCGGCCTTGGTCGACATGTGGCGATTGATGGGACGTGGGCACCTCCGCTTCCCCATGTTGCCTCGGCAACCATCCGACTTGACGAGACATAGCTGCATGCAGGAGGAAATCATCATTACATGTGATCGTGGAGGCTAGCGGTTGGCCTCCTTCTGGCTATAAATGAGGGGAGGGGCAGAGCCCCCTCGCTCATCTCTGCTTCCTCGCCGATTGCTCCTTCTTCTTCCTCTTTGCCCCGCCGTCTTGCCGCTACCCCCATGGTGCCGATTAGGAGGTTCTCCGCCATGGAGAAAGGGAAGACTCCCCTTGAAGAGCTGGGGCCACTCTCACCGAAGAAGAGGTTGGGCCGCTGCTGCGATGTCGGCGTGAGGCTGGAGGTGACGCAACCTTGGTATGAGTGGCCACCGCCTGGCTACCCGCTCCCTTTGTACGCGCAAGCACAAGGCTCAGGAGAAGGCGGGAGCGCTCCGTGCCGCCCGCACCATGGCCGCGGTTGCCATGCAGTGGTTGCACGAGCCGCTGGCTCACGAACCCATGCCGAGGGCTCCTCGCGCGAGTTCATGATATGGGCGGCGATGCCACCATGCACCTGGATCAAGCTTTCGCAGTTCTTTGCTCAAGAGATGCCGCCGAGAGGACCGCTTGAGCTATGGTTGCAGCACGCCAAGTGCAGCACCCCGGCAACAGGGGCGGAGGTCAAGGTCGTCTCCCCGAGCAAGATCTTCATGACTCGTGGATGGGGCGAGGTCACCCGCGCTTGCTGCGCGGAGGGGGCCCTCGCCATCCACTTTGAGTACAACGGCGCCTCCATGATGTTCTTCAAAGTTTTCGACGAGGAAGGCCGTTGCTTGGAGTGCTGCCCTGGAGGGGGCCTCCAGGATGGCGCAGCAGCAGGCGCCGAGCCCGCCCCCGGCCCTGCCGGCAATTCCTCCAGCAGCAGTGACGGCTCTTGGGAGTCCAGCGAATATCCCGAGCTTGATGAGTCTCCGGAGACGAGTGACGACAGCTACGTGCCACCGAGCTCTCGTCATGCCCGGAGCGCGGCAGCGGCGTCCGCTCGTCGTCGTTGATGATCTGGATGGGGTTTGCATCGGCCCCACGTGGCCAACTATTGATGATGGCATCGGCGGTGTTGCCCATAGCTAGGACCCTTGAAGTTTTTCTTCTCTTGTTCCTTGCGAGGAATCGAGATGAACCCCGTGGGGGTGTGTAAAGAAATCGTAATGCTTTTGCTCTGGTGTTTATCATTCCTTCTCTAAGACTTGTGGTTGCATATCTCGCTTTGGCATTGTCCCCCCTTTCTTCCTCGCGGTAGCTTAGCGCTCTACGCTGGCAGGTCCTAGTCCCCGGCAGGCTTCAGCCATCGCTGGTATGCCAGGTCACGATGTCATGGTCAAGGCCAGGAGGTGAGCGGCCCAAGGTCCGGTAAGAGCTCCTGAGCAGCGATGCTCAGGAGGTCCCCTTTGGCGTACTAGCAGCGTCCCGAAGGCAGAAAAGGAAGGCGGCATTGCTAGAGCAAGGCTGCCCGAACCAAGAATTCCAATTGCGACGTCATGCTAGCGCGGATATGCGACTTATCTTATCGAGTTCGAGGTGATTCCTTGCACAACGTTCGTTCGCGCTTCAGCGGTAGTGTTACACTACAAAAAAAGACACATCCGTGACATTTTGGGCCGAACGAAATTTTTTCTGTCATGCTTATGACACTTCTATAACAATAATTATGACAAAACATGGTATCATCATAGATGTGGTGGGGTCCTACTTCTATGACAAAAATCATGATAGAAAATGGGCTTTTCGTCCTAGGCTGGCCGGAGACGCAGCTGCATGACATTCTTTGGGCCGTCCATGATGGAAAAAACCATGGTAGAAGCGAGGGCGCGGAATATATCAGGGAGTCTCCGGTTACGGTGGGTGGTTGGGGGCCGAGTGATGCGCATTTCTCTCATACGTATGCGCGTGTGTGCGAGGCGTTGGGCTCTAACTGAACCCGAACGAGGCGTTGGGCTCTAACTGAACCCGAGCGATTGCACTGCAGGCCACGCGTTACTGAACCCAAGCGATCGATCGATGGCTGTTAACTGAACCCGATCGAGCGATTCCTTCGCTACTGCTGCTAACTGAAGCTGATCGATGCTGCCTCTGGATGAACAGTGAGCGTTGCGGGGGGGGGGGGGGGGGGGGGGGGGGGGGGGGGGGGGGGGGGGGGGGGGGGGGGGGGGGGGGGGGGGGTTGGATGAACAGTTCCCGATGGGGGTGGATGAACAGGACCCTGTGGTGTAGCCTCTGGATGAACAGTACCCCGATCGATCGAGCCGGTTGGGGCTGGATGAACAGGACCCCGTGGAGGGCAGGATGAACAGGACCACCCCGTGGAGGGCAGGATGAACAGTAGATTATGGAGGGCAGGATGAACAGTAGCCCGTGGAGGGGTGGTTGAACAGGAGCCCGTGGAGAGGGCTGGTTGAACAGTAGCCGGTGGAGTAGCGCGCGGTGGAGGCTGGATGAACAGGAGCCCGTGGATGAACAGTCGCAGGTGGAGGCTGGAGGAGGTTGACGGTGGATGAACAGTAGCCCGTGGAGGCTGGAGGGGATCGACGGTGGAGATGAATAGTATCCCATGGAGTCCCGTTTAGCGGTACGCCACACCCCTCCCGATGAACAGGACCCCCGTTTCGATTGTAGCGCTCCAACACAAGTCTATTTCCTCCGTTTTGCGGTACGCCACACCCCTCCCGATCAACAGGACCCCCGTTTCAACCGTAGGAGGTCCGTTTCCTCCGCTTTGCGGTATGCCAGACCCCTCCTGATGAACAGTATCCCGTTTCGAACGTGGCCGGTCGAACACAAGGCTGTTTCCTCCGTTCTGCGGTACGCCAGGCCTCGTTTCCATCGGCTATTCCGTCCAAGCCCTCCCGATGAACACGACGACGCATTCCGTTCTGACCCATCCGGTTGGCTCCCCATGAACACGACGACGACGCCGATGTTTCTCCGTTCCGACCCAGCCATGTACACGCGCCCTGGCCGTACGTATGCGCGACTAGGCGTTCGAGACCCTGTCCGTATGTACGTACGTGGCCGTATTTTCTTTCTTGCACACTGGCCGCTGTATGTACGTGTACATGCTACGTGCGCGCCTCTACTACGACACGTGCGCCCCTCTACATCGACCATTATGTACGTACACATTCGCGACCAGAATGGCAACGCTACGTACGCTTCGACCAGGTGGGTCCCGACTATCACGCACTTCCTTTCCTGCGAAGATGTAGCTGGTGGGTCCCAGCAGTCAGGGGGGAGAATCGTTTTTTTGCCCGGACGCACTTCCTTGCGTGCGAAGATGTAGCTGGTGGGTCCGAGCAGTCAGGGGGAAACGTTTTTTTCGCGAAATTCGGTGGCCCGTCCGGTGGGTCCCCGCTGTCAGGTGGAGGAATAATTATTTTGCACGTAATAAGGAGGCACTTCCTTGCTGTGGTCATGGACCGAGCTATCAGCCTCTCCACGTACAGTCCATATCCGATGGAAGCCGTTCCTTGACCACGTTGACCACGCCGCGCAGAGAGCACCAGGGCGGTGGACGACTGCGATGCCTAGGAAGGGGACGACGCAGAGCCGGGGAAGACGCGGCAGTGGATGCCCACACATACAGGAGTATGAGGGTTCACTGGTTCGCTGCGGTGTGAGGCTGCCATCGCCGCAGAATAACAGGTGGTGTGGGTGAGTAGAGGGATGGCCTGGTGATACGTCTCCAACGTATCTATAATTTTTGATTGCTCCATGCTATATTATCTACTGTTTTGGACTATATTGGGCTTTATTTTCCACATTTATATTACTTTTGGGACTAACCTATTAACCGGAGGCCCAGCCCAGAATTGCTGTTTTTTTTGCCTATTTCAGTGTTTCGAAGAAACGGAATATCAAACGGAGTCCAAACGGTATAAAACCTTCGGGAACGTGATTTTCTCACCGAACATGATCCAGGAGACTTGGACCCTGCTCCAAGGAACAAAAGAGGCTGTCACGAGGGTGGGGGGCACCCCCCCTAGGGCGCGCCCCCTGCCTCGTGGGCCCCTCGGAGCTCCACTGACATACTCCTTCCTCCAATATATACCTACGTACCCCCAAACGAACAGATACGGAGCCAAAAACCTAATTCCATCGCCGCAACTTTCTGTATCCACGAGATCCCATCTAGGGGCCTGTTCCAGAGCTCCGCCGGAAGAGGGCCGTCATCACGGAGGGCTTCTACATCATCATAGCCTCTCCGATGAAGTGTGAGTAGTTTACCTCAGACCTTAGGGTCCATAGTTAGTAGCTACATGGCTTCTTCTCTCTCTTTGAATCTCAATACAAAGTTCTCCCCCTCTCTTGTGGAGATCTATCCGATGTAATCTTCTTTTTGCGGTGTGTTTGTTGAGACCGATGAATTGTGGGTTTATGATCAAGTCTATCTATGAATAATATTTGAATCTTCTCTGAATTCTTTTATGTATGATTGGTTATCTTTGCAAGTCTCTTCGAATTATCCGTTTGGTTTGGCCAACTAGATTGGTAGTTCTTGCAATGGGAGAAGTGCTTAGCTTTGGGTTCGATCTTGCGGTGTTCTTTCCCAGTGACAGAAGGGGCAACAAGGCACGTATTGCATCGTTGCCATCGAGGATAACAAGATGGGGTTTATTTCTTATTGCATGAATTTATCTCTCTACATCATGTCATCTAATACTCTAGATGCATGCTGGATAGTGGTCGATGAGTGGAGTAATAGTAGTAGATGCAGAATCATTTCGGTCTACTTGTCACGGACGTGATGCCTATATACATGATCATGCCTAGATATTCTCATAACTATGCTCAATTCTGTCAATTTCTCAGCAGTAATTTGTTCACCCACCATAGAATACTTATGCTCTTGAGAGAAGCCACTAGTGAAACCTATGGCCCCCGGGTCTATTCTCATCATATCAATCTCCATCACTTTAATCTTGCTTTACTATTTACTTTGCCTTTTACTTTTTACTTTGCATCTTTATACCAAAAATACCAAAAAAAATTATATCTATCAGATCTCACTCTCGTAAGTGACCATGAAGGGATTGACAACCCCTAATCGCGTTGGTTGCGAGTAGCTATCGTTTTGTGCAGGTACGAGGGACTTGAGCGTGGCCTCCTACTGGATTGATACCTTGGTTCTCAAAAACTGAGGGAAATACTTACGCTACTCTGCTGCATCATCCTTTCCTCTTCGGGGAAATCCAACGCAAGCTCAAGACGTAGCAAGAAGAATTTCTGGCGCCGTCGCCGAGGAGTCTGCGCAAAAGTCAACATACCAAGTACCCATCACAATCCCTATCTCTCGCATTACATTATTTGCCATTTGCCTCTCGTTTTCCTCCCCCCAATTCACCCTTGCCATTTTATTCGCCCTCTCTCTCTCTATCCTCCCTCTCTATTTGCCTCTTTTGCCCGTTTGCCCTTGTTTGCTCGTGTGCTAGTTTGTTTGCTTGTTGTCATGGCTAGTCTCATATCTTCTCCGTTGTCTCCCGAGAGTGAAGTTCTAAATTTTAACAAAGGGAGGGAGAAAATCTAAAAGATGCTTGGTATAGAATTTGCAATGCTCAAAACAGATCTACCAAGAAGCAATCTACCTTAGTTCTTCTCCGCAATTTTTATGTAGGTGTTAATCCTTGGTATAGATATATCCTCGATACCATTACCGGAGGGAACTTCTTAGGTAGCCATACTTTTGATTCTTATAATGCTATGTCAGATTTATTTGGCTCACCACCTCTTTTGGTTAATGGAACTATGTTAACTTTGGAGCATGTCATGCAAAGACTTGAAATTATTGAAAATAAAGTCGCTACTATTGAATGAATTGAAAATATAGATAAAAAGATCCACAATCAAATTACTCAATATGGATCTAAGGTAGGAATGACTTTGAAAAATATTAAGGAAAAGGAACCCATAGTTAATGAGAAGATAAACTTAGATTCTACTAGAATTGATAAACTTGAGGGTATCATTACAAACTTAGGAACCACTTTTTCTTCCGTAAATAATACTCCAAGTCCTCCTACTAAAATTGCCAAGCTGATGTATGTTCCTAAAACTAAGGGTGAATCATCTAGTAAGGAAACTGTGGATCTTAAATCTATAAGTATTCATCCCAATCTTTTTGATATCATTAAGGAACCGATTGCTACAAATGAATTTTTTGATCTTGTGCCTAAAAGTTTGATAATCACTAGAAAGAAAGAAATTCCTAAGGGAAATAGATGCCTCATCGAAGAATTGCCTACCAAAGATGGCAGTACCTAGATCTATCTTCGCTTTTATGCCTAGCTCGGGGCATTAAACGATAGCGCTTGTTGGGAGGCAACCCAATTTTATTTTTATTCCTTGCTTTTTGCTCCTGTTTAGTAATAAATAAATTATTTAGCCTCTGTTTTGGTTGTGTTTTTTGTGCTTAATTAGTTTTTGTGCCAAGTAGAACCGTTGGGAAGACTTGGGGAAAGTCTTGTTGAACTTGCTGTAAAAACCAGAAACTTTAGCGCTCACGAGAACTGCTGTAATTTTTATTTGGAGAGTGATATTTAGTTAATTCTTTTTAAAGATGATTAATAGATAAATTCCTCACGTCCAGTAATTTATTTTAGAATTTTTGGGGTTCCAGATCTTGCGCTAGCTACAGATTACTACAGACTGTTCTGTTTTTGACATATTCTGTTTTTCGTGTGTTGTTTGCTTATTTTGATGAATCTATGGCTAGTAAAATAGTTTATAACCCATATAGAAGTTGGAATACAGTAGGTTTAACACCAATATAAATAAAGAATGAGTTCATTACAGTACCTTGAAGTGATCTTTTGTTTTCTTTCGCTAACGGAGCTCACGAGTTTTCTGCCTTAAGTTTTGTGTTGTGAAGTTTTCAAGTTTTGGGTAAGGATTTGATGGATTATGGAACAAGGAGTGGAAAGAGTCTAAGCTTGGGGATGCCCATGGCACCCCCAATATAATCTAAGGACACCTAAAAGCCAAAGCTTGGGGATGCCCTGGAAGGCATCCCCTCTTTCGTCTACTTCTATCGGTAACTTTACTTGGAGCTATATTTTTATTCACCAACATGATATGTGTTTTGCTTGGAGCGTCTTGTATTATTTGTGTCTTTGTTTGTCAATGTGCCGCAATCATCCTTGCTGTACACACCTTTTGAGAAGAGCCATACATGAATTAAAATTTGATAGAATACTCTATGTGCTTCACTTATATCTTTTGAGCTAAGTAGTTTTGCTCTATATGCTTCACTTAGATCTTTTAGAGCACGGTGGTGGATTTGTTTTAAAGAAACTATTGATCTCTCATGCTTCACTTAAAATTATTTTTAGAGTCTCTTAATAGCATGGTAATTTGCTTAATAATAATATGCTTGGTATTCAAGATTTGTGAAACTTTCTTTTGAGTGTGTTGAATACTAAGAAAAGATTGAAGCATGATAATTGTTTTGAGATATGGAGGTGATAATATTAAAGTCATGCTAGTGGAGTTGTTGTGAATTTAAAGAATACTTGTGTTGAAGTCTGTGATTCCCGTAGCATGCACGTATGGTGAACCATTATGTGATGAAGTCGGAGCATGATTTATTTATTGATTGTCTTTCTTATGAGTGGCGGTCGGGGACGAGCGATGGTCTTTTCCTACCAATCTATCCCCCTAGGAGCATGCGCGTAATACTTTGCTTTGATAACTTCTAGATTTTTGCAATAAATATATGAGTTCTTTATGACTAATGTTGAGTCCATGGATTATACGCACTCTCACCCTTCCACCTTTGCTAGCCTCTCTAATACCGCACACCTTTCGCTGGTACCATACACCCACCATATACCTTCCTCAAAACAGCCACCATACCTACCTATTATGGAATTTCCATAGCCATTCCGAGATATATCGCCATGCAACTTTCCACCGTTCCATTTATTATGACACACTCCATCATTGTCATATTGCTAGCATGATCATGTAGTTGACATCGTATTTGTGGCAAAGCCACCGATCATAATTCTTTCATACATGTCACTCTTGATTCATTGCATATCCCGGTACACCACCAGAGGCATTCCTATAGAGTCATATTTTGTTCTAAGTATCAAGTTGTAATTGTTGAGTTGTAAGAAAAATAAAAGTGTGATGATCATCATTATTAGAGCATTGCCCTAGTGAGGAAAGAATGATGGAGACTATGATTCCCCCACAAGTCGGGATGAGACTCCGGACGAAAAATAAATAAAAGAGGCCAAAGAAGCCCAAATAAAAAAAAGGGAGAGGCCATAAAAAAAAGATAAAAGGCCTAAATAAAAAAAATAAAAAAAATGAGAGAAAAAGAGAGAAGGGACAATGTTACTATCCTTTTACCACACTTGTGCTTCAAAGTAGCACCATGATCTTCATAGTAGAGAGTCTCTCATGTTATCACTTTCATATACTAGTGGGAATCTTTCATTCTAGAACTTGGCTTGCATATTCCAATGATGGGCTTCCTCAAAATTGCCCTAGGTCTTCATGAGCAAGCAAGTTGGATGCACACCCACTTAGTTTCTTTTTGAGCTTTCATATACTTATAGCTCTAGTGCATCCGTTGCATGGCAATCCCTACTCACTCACATTGATATCTATTGATGGGCATATCCATAGCCCGTTGATACGCCTAGTTGATGTGAGACTATCTTCTCCCTTTTTGTCTTCTCCACAACCACCATTCTATTCCACCTATAGTGCTATATCCATGGCTCACGCTCATGTATTGCGTGAAGATTGAAAAAGTTTTGAAAAAGTTAGAGTATGAAACAATTGCTTGGCTTGTCATTGAGGTTGTGCATGATTTAAATATTTTGTGTGGTGAAGATAGAGCATAGCCGGACTATATGATTTTGTAGGGATAACTTTCTTTGGCCATGTTATTTTGAGAAGACATAATTGCTTTGTTAGTATGCTTGAAGTATTATTATTTTATGTCAATATAAACTTTTGTCTTGAATCTTTGTAATCTGAATATTCATATCACAATTAAGAATATTTGCATTGAAATTATGCCAAGTAGCACTCCACATCAAAAATTCTCTTTTTATCATTTACCTACTCGAGGACAAGCAGGAATTAAGCTTGGGGATGCCTGATACGTCTCCAACGTATCTATAATTTTTGATTGCTCCATGCTATATTATCTACTGTTTTGGACTATATTGGGCTTTATTTTCCACTTTTATATTACTTTTGGGACTAACTTATTAACCGGAGGCCCAGCCTAGAATTGCTGTTTTTTTGCCTATTTCAGTGTTTCAAAGAAACGGAATATCAAACGGAATCCAAACGGAATAAAACCTTCGGGAACGTGATTTTCTCACCGAACGTGATCCAGGAGACTTGGACCTTGCTCCAAGGAACAAAAGAGGCGGTCACGAGGGTGGGGGCCCCCCCCCTAGGGCGCGCCCCTGCCTCGTGGGCCCCTCGGAGCTCCACCGACGTACTCCTTCCTCCTATATATACCTACGTACCCCCAAACGAACAGATACGGAGCCAAAAACCTAATTCCACCGCCGCAACTTTCTGTATCCATGAGATCCCATCTTGGGGCCTATTCCGGAGCTTCGCCGGAAGAGGGCCGTCATCACGGAGGGCTTCTACATCATCATAGCCTCTCCGATGAAGTGTGAGTAGTTAACCTCGGACCTTAGGGTCCGTAGTAAGTAGCTAGATGGCTTCTTCTCTCTCTTTGAATCTCAATACAAAGTTCTCCCCCTCTCTTGTGGAGATCTATTCGATGTAATCTTCTTTTTGCGGTGTGTTTGTTGAGACCGATGAATTGTGGGTTTATGATCAAGTCTATCTATGAATAATATTTGAATCTTCTCTGAATTCTTTTATGTATGATTGGTTATCTTTGCAAGTCTCTTCGAATTATCCGTTTGGTTTCGCCAACTAGATTGGTAGTTCTTGCCATGGAAGAAGTGCTTAGCTTTGGGTTCGATCTTGCGGTGTCCTTTCCTAGTGACAGAAGGGGCAGCAAGGCACGTATTGCATCGTTGCCATCGAGGATAACAAGATGGGGTTTATTTCATATTGAATGAATTTATCTCTCTACATCATGTCATCTTGCTTAAAGCGTTACTCTGTTTTTAACTTAATACTCTAGATGCATGCTGGATAGCGATCGATGAGTGGAGTAATAGTAGTAGATGCAGAATCGTTTCGGTCTACTTGTCACGGACGTGATGCCTATATACATGATCATGCCTAGATATTCTCATAACTATGCTCAATTCTGTCAATTGCTCAACAGTAATTTGTTCACCCACCGTAGAATACTTATGCTCTTGAGAGAAGCCACTAGTGAAACCTATGGCCCCCGGGTCTATTCTCATCATATCAATCTCCATCACTTTAATCTTGCTTTACTATTTACTTTGCCTTTTACTTTTTACTTTGCATCTTTATACCAAAAATACCAAAAATATTATATCTATCAGATCTCACTCTCGTAAGTGACCGTGAAGGGATTGACAACCCCTAATCGCGTTGGTTGCGAGTAGCTATCATTTTGTGCAGGTACGAGGGACTTGAGCGTGGCCTCCTACTGGATTGATACCTTGGTTCTCAAAAACTGAGGGAAATACTTATGCTACTCTGCTGCATCATCCTTTCCTCTTCGGGGAAATCCAACGCAAGCTCAAGACATAGCACCTGACAGCGGTGGGAGTAGTAGGGGGCAGTGAGGCCTCCACCGCATCGCAGCCGGCCACGGGAGGCAGGAGCACGAGGCACGACCGGTGCTGGTTTGGGCGGCTGGAGCAAGAAGACCAGAGGTTGAAGAAGCACTACGGCCGTTGGATGGACATCATATGGTCAGTGGAGCTAGAATCGCGCATATTGACTAAGTTGACAAAGCCCTCCGTCCCCGTCAACTTAGTAGGCCCACAAGTCAGCCTGCCACTATACTAGGTCCCAGCTAGCAGGGGGGTATTCATTTTTTATGTGTAATAAGGAGGCACTTCCTTTCATGCGAAGATATAGCTGGTGGGTCGGAGCTGTTAGTGGCGGTAACGTTTTTTCACGAAATACAGAGGCCCTTTCGGTGGGTCCAGATGTCAAGTGGAGGAATCATTATTTTGCACGTAATAAGGAGGCATTTCCTTGCATGCGGCCGTGACCCAGCTGTCAGCCTCTCCATGTACAGTCCACTTTAGATGCATGTCGGTCGTTGACCACGTTGACTAGGCCGGCTCCGACAGCACCAGGGCGGTGGACGACGGTGAGGCCTAGGAAGGGAACGACACGGAGCCAAGGAAGACTCGGCAGTTGTTTCCCACGCGGAGGGGAGTACGACTATATGAGGGTTTACTGGTTCGTCTACCGTCGCCGAAGAATAACATCAAGTGTGGGTGAGTAGAGGGATGGCTAGGCCAGCGATGGGAGTACGATGGGGCGGTGAGGCCTGTGCGGCAGCATAGCCGGCCGCGGGGAGGAGAGAGCAGGCAGTCCCCCCGACGCTTGTTTGAGCGGCTGGAGCAAGAAGAGCAGAGATTGAAGAGGCACGACAGCCGTTGGATGGACATCCAATAGTCACTGCTTGTGGGTCAACCTTTTTTTAGGAGAGCCTCAAATCTATGGAAAACATCATACAACCCATCTGCCATTATTTCTAATAATTTACAGCCCATTTGCTAATTCTTAAGGTTTTTTTGGAGCCCGTATTCTTTTTGTTAGCATTACAGCCCATATTGTGGCCATAGTTAAAAAAATATATGAAATTTTGCATATTTCGGTGCGGTCCGAACTGTTCTTAATCCCGAAATTTTGAGTCACGTTCCAACTGATTTTAAAAATATATATATATATATCAATATAAAATCCAACAAATTGTCCATGCATAAAAATCAATGCAATTTAAAATCTCGAAATTAAAAAAAGAAATTTGAAACTAATTGCCGGTTTGATATGTTTTAAAAATGTACAGCCCATTTCTCATTACTGATAGGCCATTTTCTCGGCCTACCGAATGAAAGCTCTCCTCGTCTTGAAAGATTTGCAGCCCAACAGGCCTGACAAAGCGACCTACTTGGCAAATCACAAAAAAACTGGGCTGTGGCCGTGGACCCAGCTTTCAGCCTCTCCACGTACAGTACCCTTCCGATGGAAGTCGGACGTTGACCACATTGACCATGCTGCGCTGAGAGCACCAAGGCTATGGACGACGGCGAGGCCTAGGAAGGGGACGACGTGGAGCCGGGGAAGACGCGGCAGTGGATGCCCACGCGGAGAGGAGTATGAGGGTTCACTGGTTCGGCTGCGGTGTGAGGCTGCCGTCGCCGCAGGGCCTGGCTAGCGATGGGAGTAGTAGGGGGCGATGAGGCCTCAACGACAACACAACTGGCCACTAGAGGCAGGAGCAGGTGGTCTCGTCGGCGCTGGTTTGGGCGACTGGTGCAACAAGAGCAGTGATTGAAGAAGCAGCAGGACCTTTCGATTCAAATCCAACGGTTACTGCTGCTAGAATCATTTGTTGACTAAGTTGACAAGCCCTGCGTACACGTCAAGTTAGTAGGCCCATAGGTCAGCCTCCCAACCGGTGCGCTCTAGATGTCAGTGGGAGGAATCATTTTTTTTCACGTAATAAGGAGGCAGTTGATTGCGTGCAGCCAGGCCAGCGGAGGGAGTAGGGTGGGCCGGGGAAGCCTGCGCGGCATCACAAAGGGCCACGAGAGGTGGGAGCAGGCAGTCCCACTGGCGCTAGTTTAGGCGGATGGAGCAGGAAGATAAGAGATTGAAGAAGCACGTCGGCCGTTGGATGGACATCCAACAGTCACTACTGCTAGAATCGTGTGTTGACTGACATGACAAAGCCTTGCGTAAACAAGTCAACCTCAAAATCTGTGGCGTGTACAACCCATTTGCTATTATTTTTATAATTTTTACTCATTTTCTAATTGATATGGAATTTATTGCAGCCTGTTTTCCATTTTTAGAGTTGCTGCTCATTTTCTGGTCAGTACCAGGGTTAAAAATATTAACTAAATATGTGGGAAATTTTGAAAATTCGCAAATTTTTGATGGGCAACAAAATATTCTTAATCCAAAAATTAGTAGCCATACTAAAACAAATTAAAAAATAAATTAGTACTATGTCATGTTAAATCCAATGAAATACGTATAAGATATCAGTGAAGAAAAAAACAAAAAAAGAAACTAATATCCCATTTGCTATATTTTTTTTTGGAATTTTCAACCCCTTTTGATATTACTTTTAACAGACACTAGCCATACTCTTTGGCCAGGCCGGAATGCATCCCTCCTCGTCTTGAAAGATTTAAAGCCCAGTAAGTCGGAGAAAAAAAATAGGCCTAGCTTGGGTATTCTTCAAAAAGAAATACTGGGCTACTTATTTTCCCAAAGAAAAAACTGCTGGGCTGGTCATGTTGTTAGACGGGCCACAGAGACCGCACAACCCAGTTTATAGCCTGCACCTCCGAATTACTACTAAAAAATTTGTGCAATTCTATCATTAATTGACTATACATTGAAAATGATGTGGGTCCCAGATATCAGCAGGGTGGATTAGAGTAAAAAACGAGGGGTTCATCTGAGTAGTAAAAGAGGTGCTTGCTTGTGTTCAGGAGTGGACCTGGTGGGTCCGTACTGCCATACTCACAACTACAATCCTCTCCCGATTCACTATGTTGACAGGGACCGTTCAAAAAAACTAAGTTGACAGGGCCGGACGACGGCGCCGCGGCGAGCGCACCAAGGCGGAGGATAAAATGCCGTCGCCAATGTGCTGGGCTGGGTTGTACATTCTTATTGAAAAATAAAAATGGACTGGATCTATTTATGACGTTGACTACGATTTGCATGGGTCCGCTGGTTGCAGGAAGAAAATGCTGGGAGAAAGAAGACTGGTCGCTATCTTTGCCGAAGAATAATATTGACTGAATGTAACGACACTATCATAGGAAATAATATCCTCCTGTTAAATCATGAATTTAAAGAACTGGTGCATGAGCATTTAGCTTTATTTATTTATTTACTTATTTATGTTTAGGGGACCATGAGCATGTACCTGGGCCGGATTCATCTGAGAGCCTCCCTTCCAGTTAATTATGGGCTTCTCTATTGGGCCTTCATCAGTGTGCTGCATGTTACAAGAAGTGGAAAATATGTTCCGTACGAAAAATAGTATGCGCTACGTATGGTACAGGGCACTAAAGGATCGAACCGTGCAACGACTTCCAAAACATTGTGTTTGTCGTTCTAACAACACATTTATTCAACCAACAGATGAAATATACTACTGATTGTACATTGAAAACACCAGCAACAGCAACCAGGGCTGGGGGTGCAACAGAAGCAGTAAGCAGGCCCGAAGAGTGAAGACGCATCTCTCTCTTCCAAACCAAACATCAGCCATCATTACAAAAGGGCTACCAAAAAAGAACAAGTGTATGCATCAAACTAATTAAAGATCCTACTACACCAAGTGTACGCATCTAACTAACTAGCTCATTTAGACGTTAATATTTATTAAGCTATGGAGATTGGCTGACGGCTTGAACCAGATGGGTGCCTGACAGGGGAAACTCCAGCCAGCAGGTCGAAGTCTGATACTTGGGTTTCAAAAAAAAGTCTGATACTTGCGACCCTCTCTCTTACTTAGGGTCGTAGAGCGTGGCGGCACATATCAGGGTATGGTGCATGCAGAGATGCATGATACGTTGTGTACACACAGTTTTGCCTGATGAACGAAACCACGCTGCCATCATGATCCTTGTCGTCGGTTATCTCCTGGTTAATCGGATAATTCAGTCCGACAAACACAGAGCCTGTACCAAGGCTACTTACCAACCTCCAGTCAAAAATTCCTGGAGGCCCAGAGAAGCTGGGATCCTGCTCAAAGACCTTGCAGTGACTGTGATTGTATTCCGCAAAACAACACGTCCGACAAATTTCCTCCCACGGGCCGGAGTAGGTTTCTCGGTTTGCATGTGGGTTTAATGGAGGGGTTTGATGGAGGCGAGGAGGCGTGTTCAGCCAGGCGTGCAGTGGATGGCGCAGTACTATTCGATTTGACAACTACAACTAGTATATTATAAAAAACAAAGAAGAGTAGTAGAGATAGAGATAAGAATAGAGACTAGGGAGGAGCACCATCTACTGCTTCATGGGCTACTCCTGCGCTCCATTAGGCGGCCGCAACGTCCCCCACAGCCACTCCCTCCCGCGCTCCATTCGGCGGGCGCTGTTGAAATTTCGGGAGCGCACTCTCGCGACTGCTAGCAGCGATGACTTCACCGACGATGACTTCCTCCCCGACCTCGGCAACCTCTTCCTCAATGACATGGGCGACAACCTCAACGCCAATGGTGCTACTCCCGTTGCACCGTATGTGTTTCTGTCCTTCCTGTTCGAAATCGTGGTAGAATTCATGTTTCTAGTCTGTGTCCTAGATTTGATCTGTTCATCTACTATGCTAGTCCGCATGATTAGTTTAATCTCTGTTATAGCCGTCATGATTTATTTTGTAGTAAATCTCGTAGTAACTTGCTCATATATTCAACTGGCGGAACGTCCCCTACAGCCACTCCCGCTTCATGGACGGCCTGGTCGATGCCTCCAAGGAGCCCTTCGTCTACTGCTATGAGTGCCCGGTGCCATTTTGAGGCTCGCCGACGGACATCGTGCATCACCTAACGCAGGCGTGCGACGATCACTACTGGCCTTTGGCGAAGAACATCAAGTACAAGACGTGCTACCCGTTCATCGTGCCGGAGTCACTGGAGGATCAGCGCCGCCTGCTAGTCTCGGAGGAAGACAACAACGTCTTCCTCTTGATCGTGGCCACCGACGAGGCCCGCGCAGGCCGCCGCCACATCTCTGTAGTGTGCGTCAGGGGCGACGCTGCTGATGCTGACACTGACACGAGGCCGATGTACGGGTGCGTGCTCACTATTACTACCCCTCGGAGGTACATGGGCGGTGACACTGGCTACGTCAAGCTGACTTGGACTCTACCGAGCTGTGACCTTCCCGTCGATGTGGACATGGAAGACGCATGGTATTATTTGACCCCCAACAATGTGCATGAGGACTCCAAGGAGGTTCACCTGGACATCTGCATTACTAAGTTAAATGTTGATCATTATTCTTCACTCAAAATAATCCGCTGTCTAAGCATGTGGAGACTTCCATGCATGATCTTGCTCTATTGGAGTATCGCGCATGAATAAAAGTGTATCCATTTTTGGTTTAGTCTAGAATCTTCCATGTATGAATTTTTACTACAGTACTGGTGAAAGACTTATGATGAACCATTTCTTACATATCCTTTGCCCCCTTCCAAGTCATCCTGATTTAATCCCTCCGTCTAGGTGTATAAGGGCATGGTTAATACTTAAATAGTATAGCCAACTGTTGACTATAAGAAAGTGTCATGTCATCTGTAGCCAACATGTATAACAATGGATACTCAAAAACTAATTCTTGAAGATCATTTCCTGCAAAGCAAAATAAGAGTTATTTCTTCACAAGTTTTGGATGCAGGTTGAACAGTTGAACACTTTTGTTTGCAAAAGATACTTTTTTTTATCTATTTCACCCGGATGTTTGTGAGCTCTAGAGATGAGATAATATCCGAACAAACCTATCGATACCCGTTACACATGAGATGACCCCCACATCCTTTGTCAAAATAAACAACTCCCCGATCAATGCATTTCACTCTTCCGTGCAACGCACGGGCACCTTACTATAGATTAGTATGACCAAAAATTGAACCAACATTATATATAGTACGATAAATGATGATGCATGTCACCTAAAATTATATCACTGAAAACTATGTTCAAATACGAATCAAACGATATTGTTTTTGTTGACATGCACTAACATTTTGTCAGTTAAATCTTCAGTCAAATTCAATGGGGGATAAACCATGACCGATGTAGTAGTACTAGTGTAGAGGGCGGCACTGCACGTGAGTCTCACCTCTCACCCCGCTCGTGGCGCGGCAGTAAAGCCGTCATATCACAAAACCCAACCACTCCCAGTAATAAGTGGCCTGGTAAAATAAACGGACAAGCAACCATCACATCCCTTCGTCTTTTTTGCATTTTATATCTCTGCATTTACTTTCTCTGGTTCATCTCGCACACTCGACCCCTAGCTACTACTCCTAGTATCCCTAGCTACTACTCCTAGGGCCAGTTCTTTTGGCGGCTTCCCCAGCTTTTCCCATAAGACTAGTCACAGTGGAGAGTAATATTAAGGCGCCTCATTCATTTATTTGGGCTTCTAAACTACTACTAGTAGTAGCTCCGCCCTGGTTTATTCCTCACCATTGTAATTTGTGCTAAAGTTGACCAAAGATTTAACTGATAAAATGTTAGTGCATGTGGCATGCACTAAAATTTTATTAGTTAATTTTATGATCAAAATTTGACATAGATTACAATGGGGACCAATAAACTAGGACGGAGGTAGTAGTTATGGGATTACTAATCTAGAAGCCTAAAAGAACTGGCCCCTGGTACTCCTACTAGTAGTAGTACTCAAGTTGGAATTCCAGTTGCACGGCACAACTTGTTAGGCAAAAAATTCGATACAGGGTGTAGGAAGCAGTTTGGGAATTTGCATGCCTTTCCAACCAGTGAGATACTCCGTACAAAGTACGACAGAGAAATAACCACAGAGAAGGAAGCTAAAAGTAAACAATCAAACGAGCATTTTTGCATTTCTTTTGCATTGAATCGTTTCACAAGATTGACTAGTGTTGTTTTTCTACTTTTACAAAAACCGCATCATAATGTTAAAATGTGCATTTGCACGTACATAAGTAATAGTAGTACTCCCTCCATCTAGGTGTATAAGTCTTCCCTCCTTCTTGGTCGCGGTGCACAACCAAAGATGACTTATTGACCTGGACGGAGAGAGTAGCACAGTCTGCAAGATTATATAGAGAGAGACATGTAGTGCGATAGTATATAGTAAAGTTTGTGCTATATGCACGTACTTACAAAATGCGTACGAATACACAAGGTTTCCAAACTTTCCCTTTTACATACTTAATTAAGGACGCTAATAATTCCTGAACGTTCGGGATTTATCATTTGCTTCCCAAAACTAATGAGATCGCCTTACGAAACAAAAATTATACTCCTCCTAAAAGCCACGGCGCTCGCAGGAGCGCTTGCGGCGCGCCACGAGTGCCTTGCTGCGCGACCGTTTCCCAGCGCGCCGACACAATGCCTCTTCCTCAGCCTCGCAACTTGTGAGGTGCTGATTGGCGGCTTGCCGGCGGGCGAGCGAGATCTCACCGGTGTGGTGATCCAGCGCCAACAGGTACTCCTCCTCGCTGGAAGCGTACAGCCGGTCCACGTACCGCCAAGCGTAGATGAGGCGCTTGGGCCCGACTGCACTCAGGGTGTCGGCACGGGCGTCCTCCGCCACCCTCACGGCCCTCGCACGAGCCTTTTGCCAAAGAGCCAATTGCCTGAATCTCTCGGACGCGACATATGCCTCCCAGGAAGCTTGTTCCGCGGTGTGCTTCTCTTCCTCAGCCTTCTTCTCCGCCTCTATTTTGGCGCGCTCTACTGGAGGCAAAGCCTCCCACAAGGCGACATCCATTTCTTTCCAAAGCTCCTCATGGCTGGGGGGGCTCGGCGGGCGGCGCGACGTTCTCCTTGTAGCGGGGAGCCGACCCGTCCTCCGACGCGCGTGCTGGCAAGATTGGGAACACCGATGCGTCCACCTCGACGCGTCGCAGCAAGGAGCGGAACGCCGACGCGTCCTCCTCGACTAGTGGCGGCGAGGAACGGAACGCCGATGCGTCATGTCACGGTGAGGAGCGGAACACCGACGCATCCTCCTCGACTAGTGGCGGCGAGGAACGGAACGGCGACGCATGACCGTCCATGCGGTGCAGCGAGGGGAGCCTAGGGCTTGGGATGGGCGATGCCATGGTGGTCGATGTGAGAGGGAACCAGGGAGGGGGATGAGATAGCGATGAACGTGAACGTGAGGGGGAGGAGATAGCGATGTCGTGGGAGGCGTGGTATTTATAGCAAGCAATGGCACACCTACGTAAGATATGGACTGAGCTTCACTGACTTAACTGCAGGTCCAGTTGCATCACTGACATGTGGGCCAGACCCCTGTTGGGCCCATATGTCAGTGACCCAATGCACCTGCAGTTAAGTAACACCTGTGTGGGCATATTTGTTGGAGTAAATTATGGGCGAGGGAAGGGTGGAAATATTGTTGGTCACAACGGATTGGACGAGCGCGGGGGGAGGAGAGTCATGCATGCATATTTTTCCACATGGGGTGGAGTGGTGGGACCGCCGGAGGGAGAAGGAGAGTCTGGCAGGCATATTGTTTCCACACATGGAGAGGAAAAGATTTGGAGACGAACGGGCTTCCTGCAGGTATGGGGAACGGTGCATAATAAGTCTCATCTTGCATGCCGGGCTAGGTATAGTCTCAAGTCATTAAAAACATACACGCCCCACACATGTTCATATTTCAAGGTGCACTAAATTATTGCATGCGATGATTAAGGCTGGCCATAATGGTGGTATCTTAGCTGGTATCATGCACACAGGAATAGCAAACATGCTGATGTGGCAAAGAATTAAAGAAGAGAGGGGGTTAGAGTAACTAGTGTTCATGCATGCATTGGTAAACACATTTTTTGTGAAGAACTACAAAAACTATTCCACCGCCTCTATCTTGCTAAGAGTAGGTCAAAATTTTGAATCGAGCCCTTTAAACTAGAAGGGAGGTAGTAGTACTCTAATAGCTAACCTTCGCCCTGTTTGGATCCATGTGTTAGAGTTAGTTTGGGTTAGTTTGAACTCAACTAACCCAAAAAAATCTAACCCACCCAAGAGGTGCTTATTTGGGTTACTCCCTCCGTCTAGGTGTGTAAGTCATCTTACGTTGTGCACTGCAACCAAGGTGGAGAGGAAAACGAGAAAACTTAATGTATTTTTGCTAATTAATAGCATTGCATGCAATGAACTAACCACTGCATGACATGTTTGGCAGTCTCAAGTCATTGAAAGCATGCACCGCCCACATCTCTTCTTGGTTGATATGTCACAAAACAAGAAACGATATTGTAGATATTGATATTTTTAGTACTTATAAATTTGGTCAAACACTTTGCAAACGGTTGACGGAAGTAAAAAGGACCAGATGGAGTATCATGCATGCAGAGTAGGCAAAAAAATGCTCATTTATAGCCGGTCGAAGTCTCAAAGGGTGCGACCGCGCGAGGGAGGCGAAGGTCGTGGGAGGCGCGATGGTTGACGGAATTAATTGAAGTTACACACAAGCCGGCATGGCGTGCGAACAGGCAGAAGCTATACCGTCAGGCCTATGATATGGGTCTAGTAGACATGACATCTAGTGGGTCCTGCATAGTTCTCGAGAACTCTTTGGGGCCTATGATCTTGCATCCGTGATTGATCGTTCATACGCTAAACTGAAGAAACCTCATCACGAGTTTCATCATGCATGGGAGTCGAAGACATTAGATGAAGATCACATACTGTACGCAGCAATGGATGCCTACCTTTGTTTAAATATCTACAAGGGTTGGATGAAGAAGCAGAGCCCAATGTCTAGTTCAAGCAAAGAAGCGTCGGCGAAAAGGAAGAGGGACGAGGACTTGGACTCCGAGTAGGTGGCAGTGCCGTCGCTCATGCTGGTTCTACTGCAGTGTCAACCAGACTAGTTGCTTAGTTTATTTTCAAGGGTGTGTTGTGCTGAGGCCCCAACAGAACTATGTTTATGTTCTTTCTCGTTATTTGAACTCTTTAGTACATACAGTAGTACTAGTACTATGTCTTACTACTGTTCTTCTTGCAGTTGGTACTACTGCTCGTATCTTCGTGTTCCTACTATAGTTAATACGTTCGTACTAGTAGTATAATTTGGGTCAGTCGATTTGTGGAAGAAGTTTGACGGAGTGAAGGAAGAAGACGTCGGGGTGCCCATGATCTATTTTATGAGTGTTGGGTGTGGAATGCAGTTCATCAGAAAAAAATGGATCATGCTTGGGGTTAAACGGATGGCGGGGGTGGGGGAGCATGGCGGTGGCAGGCGGTTTAGGGGAGGGTGCGGCGGCGGCGGCAGGCGGTTAGGCGTGTGGCGGGGTGAGAAGATGAACCGTGCATCTATTTCGGAGGTTGAAGAAGCCCTTCTAGCCATCCATGTTGCATCAAACGGCTCACAAGAGTCGACTGACCCAAATTGCTCCTTCAGATTGCAGGATCCACATGGCATTCAAGGTCTCGAAGGTAGATTCCGCGTCCGCACCCGGTTTGCGGGCTCGACGCGCGCGCGACCGGCTTCTGCCGCGACAGCCACCATGCGCGCCTCCTCCGCGCGGGCGGAGACGACAATGACACGCTAGTTCCTCCTCGTGGCGTGCTGGAGCACGCACTCGTCCTCCTCTTCGTACGTTGCGTGCATAGACGCGGCTCCACCAGCTGCTCATGTGCTTGGCAGCATGGCGGCATCGCGAGGAGGGACTGAAGACGACGTGAGCGGGCGAGCCTTCGGCTTGGCGGCGACATGGTGGTGATGGACAAGAAATTGTTGCCAGAGCAGGCGGGCGCCGGCATGCGCAACAGCGGCGGCATATTGATGAGTGCGCTTATGGGAGCTTAGTCTAGTTTTATATAGGGTTGGCCAAACTTAAAAGAAAACCCTACTAGTACACGTAAACATTAGACTTAGGCAACGCTTTTATTAGTTACCACATCCACGATACGAAATCTTGTGCAAGCGCGTGAACCGCGGCCGCGCGGTCGATCGAACGGTGCGTCACCGTGTCGCGCTCGAAGGACATCCACCGAACCTTTTTGTGTGTGTGAAAACAATCCCCGAATATTACTCAAGTTTTTTTCCGGGAAAAGTTCTTGACGCTACAATATTTCCATATATTTGAATTTAGCTCCAGTTCGTGTTTATTTGGATTTGGACGTTTTAGGTGCGCCCTAGTTTTTTTTAATACTGATTTTGGGGCTGTTTGGTTCCCAGCCACCATTTGCCAAGCCAAAATTTGGTAGCCACAGTTTAATTGGCATGTGTTTGGTTTTTGCCACACTTTGGCTTGCCACACTTTATTGCCCCTATGGCCCACTTGTCATAGAGACAATGTTGCCACACTTGCCTAAGGTTAGTTCTTCAAAATGAGAGCCACAAGTTGGCAAGCCTAAGGGAATCTTGCCACACTTTTTGAGGTGTGGCTTGCCTAATGTGGCATGCCTAAGGTGTGGCTTGAACCCAACACCCACCTAAGTTGGTCAAACTTGCCTAACCTTAGGTGTGGCAACCTTAGGCAAACTTAGTCTCAAACCAAATAGCCCCTGTGTGTGTGACTGAGAGAGAACGTGTGTATGTGTCCATATGTGTGTTGTGGCGGAAGGGCAATGTGGAGACGGTGTGCGTGTGATAGAGACATAGAGAGGTGTGAATGTGCAAATGATCATGCATGAGTGAGACATAGACAGATGCTGGTATGTTGTGTATACATGAGAGAACGGTCTTCTATTTTACTTGTGTGTGTGTGTGTGAGAGAGAGAGAGAGAGGGAGAGGAGCATCTGTAACACAACAACCATCTCTCTCGATTCGTCCGTCCCTCGCACGATCGCATGTAACACATGCATCAACGCGCACATTTTGACACCCTCACCCGGCTCCTGCCCACCTCAAGGCCCGCACATCGCTCTCTATCTCGCACGCACAATCTCTTCGTGAATACCCTGTTTAGCAAGTAGCTTTCCGTCACATACACACACATTTCTCTCCTTAGGTTTGTTTTCTCTCAATATCTGACACACACACACACACAGCACACAACACACATCACACACACACACCCCCTCCCCCGAGCACACAATTCATCCCCATCCAAGGTTATATGGCGACCACTCTCGCTTGTGCTTCTTCGCACCCAGCATGCACAACACCTCAATCTTCAAAGAGGGCATCGAGGAGATCGAAGACGGCGACCACACTGCGCTAGAGAATGCGGGGCCATTTGGAAGCATGATGATGTGATGACGGCTGACTGACTGACTCCTCCCCCCACCCTCTCTCTCTCGCACAAAATACCAATCCCTCTCCCCCCTACAAATTTATCAATCCCTCAACCCACGAGATCCTTCCCCTCTCGTGCATGTTTTTATAGCTCTCTCATCAAACATGTTGTCTCTTCTCCTTCCACGTGTACAGAATCCAGATGCACACGCATCTCACATATATTACATGTCTCCATCTTTCTCACGGACCTAACTTCTTCCTCTCTCTTTCTCTCTCTATCTCCCTCTTTTTGTTTCGTTAGGTTTGTCTCCTACTCTCTCGTCCACATACATACAATCTTTCCCGCCCTATCTGCTCGATCTTCGCAAGCTCTATCTGCATGTTTCATTCACACATTGGGATATGTTCAAAATGTTGCTTTTATGATGGCTGATGTAGAGTTATTGTTGGTTTTGTTGCATCCTACAAAGTAATAACTATGAAATGCATTTTGATTGTCATTTGACTGGGATTATGCGAGTTTGAGAATGTTGTGAAGTACTATAGACCTCGTATACATCTTGGAATTCGACAATGATTGTAACTATAGAATTGTATAGACCATTACATTCGAAGTCAGTAGCCTAATATATTTATTTCACAATTTCAACAAATGATTAATTCACTACATACTAAGAAAACAAATGTGTACACCCTCCGTTTTTATTTAAGTCTGTGTATTAGCATTGGTCAAAGTCAAGTTTTGTAAACTCTCAGAAAGTTTATAACAAAAAATATTAACATATACAATAACAAATAAATACCATTAGATTCATTATTGAATGTACTTTCACATCATACATATCTGTTATGGTAAATGTTTATATTTTTCTATAAACTTGGTCAAACTTTAGGAAGTTTGACTTCGATCAAACCTAATATGCAGAGTTTACTAGTACTACTCGCTAGTTGCTTAGCCGAATCACCCAACACGCCACACGGGGAGTTCAGTGTCACAAAATTTTGAGGTCGGCGGGAAAATCTCCCGCGACCCTGATTCGAGCAGTGGGAAGTTACCATCATAGCCTTCGGAACAGGCCTACGGATGACAGTTGGTAGGGGGCTGTTTTCGTAACTTCAGGTTCACCCTACCCAGCCAACCCCACCCCGGCACCCAGAGTAGTACACCTGAATACTCCCCATTTTCCATCCCCACCTCAAAATAGACTTCTCCACGACACTGCAACCTTTGTGCTCCTCCCCTTCTACATCGGCGCACTCGTCCACCGCAGCGCATCTGCCTCATCGACGACCTCGTACGCCGCACTAGAGCCGGTCCACCGTCGTCGTCGTACACGGAGCCTCTTCCCCGGCACCGTCTTCCATGGTCTTGGATCTTCTCCCCGGAAGCCGACGCCAAGCGCAGTAGCACCACCGTCGTGGACAATGAACTGACTCCTGTTGCCGACCATGACTCACAGAGGCCGCCCCGACCATCGTTCTCCTCCTCGATTGGTAATGTGTGTATTGAATGACTTAGCAGTACATGTGCAGTTCCAATTTTGTTCATACCTACCCTTCAAATTTCCTAGGTGCTATTGTTCCCGTAAAAGTAATTGGTTATAGCCTCCATAGTCCAACAGAATATCAATTTGTAATTGTGCGTCGCTCATGTATCGCGCTGTGCTTGGGTAGGTATTTCATCTGCAACCAGTAGTGTGGCAAATGATGGATAGTTTTTTAGAACTAGCAAGATGCCCATGCGTTGCACGCATCAAGATGCATTTTTATGAGTAGTTTATCTTGTGGGAGAAGAGGATGAACGAGGGAATGCCTTATTTGCAAATGCGGAGAGGGGTGTGGGTATCTTTTTGCAAAATTGCCACAGTTTCCTTCCTATCCGTCGGATATAAATCGAATGGCCTATATTGCAGGATGGCAGGAACACCATCATCACCAACTCTATTTTTTATTAGAGTAGGGAAAAGTAGAGAGACAATAATAGAGAGTAGAGAAGTAGAGATAAATATTAAATAGAAAATAAATATAGCAATAGAGAAGAGAGTAGAGATAGCAGAGACAAAGGACTGCGCGCGCGGGAAAAAGCGGCCGAGCATGCACTAGTTTTGGCGCGCGGCCTCTGGCGCGCTTTATAAAATCCAACGCCCGCCCACCTCTCTGTGCCTTGCCACCGCTCTCTCCCCGCTCTGTGCCTCGCCACCGCTCTCTCCCCGCTCTTTCTTTCCTCACCGCCACCGCGCCACCATGCCGCCGTGTCGCCGGGAAACTTGGGGATACCGCGGCATCCGCGCGCGCCCCTCCGGCGGCTTCTCTGCCGAGATCCGGTACCGCGGGATGCGCCTCGGCCTCGGCAATTTCGACACCGCCAACGAGGCCGCCCGCGCGTACGATGCAGCAGCGTGGCGCCTTCGGTGGCCTCATAGAACATTGAACTTCCCCAACGTGCCGACGCGGGAGCGGGCACAGGAGCTCGCGCCTCTGCCGCGGCTTATCACCGACGAGGATCGTGGTGACAACCGAAGGCGGGAGCACCGTCTCGGCATCGCCGAGATGGATGAGGAAGCCATGGCACTGTGGCGCCAACGCTCCCCGCAGGACATCATCAACGAGCGCGAGTTCTACGAGCAAAGGAGGGCGGAGAGGGACAAGAGGAAGGCGGAGCGAGCCCCCTATCACGAGGAGAAGCGTAGGCGAAAAGCGGACGCTCAATTCAACATGAGGCTAGGAGCAGCGTCGCCCTAGGAATCCGGCGACGATCGGTATCTTCATGCCTACAATCAGACGTCGGAGGAGGACATCACTGAGGAGGAGTCGGACGACGAGGAGTATTTGAATAATATTTTTTATCTATCTATGTTGAGAACTATCCTCTACTCTCTATCTCTACTTCTCGATCTCAGCACTGTAAACGCTTTTTTAAAGTGCCGCGTGTTGCGATTCTGTTGGAGATGCTCTAACATGGCAGACAATTGCTTTAATGTTGCCCACAAGATGCGCGAGTATTACAACTGTCCTCGCCCGCACAAAAGCAGGTCATGAGTGTCGTAAGGGCTGCCATGGATTTTGGCTTTTCTTGGACGAGGTGACGAGCGAGCCATTCGTCGCGGATGCTGTGTTTGAAGGCTACTAGGGCTTCGGCATCCGGGCAATCGACAATTTGGTTTTTTTTAGTTAAGAACCTAGTCCAGAATTTCCTGGCGGACTCTCCGGGCTGTTGAACTATATGGCTTAAGTCATCAGCGCTCGGAGGTCGAACATATGTACCTTGGAAGTTATCGAGGAAGGCCTCTTCCAAGTCCTCCCAGCTGCCAATAGAATTTGCAGGCAGACTGTAGAGCCAGTGCCGAGCTGGCCCCTTGAGTTTTAAAGGGAGGTATTTGATGGCGTGGAGGTCATCGTCGCGGGCCATATGAATGTGGAGAATGAAGTCTTCGATCCACACCACGGGGTCCGTGGTTCCATCATATGATTCTATATTCATGGGTTCAAACCCTTCTGCGAATTCATGATCCAGGACCTCATCGGTGAAGCAATGAGGGTGTGCGGTGCCTCTATATCGGGCCGTATCGTGACGTAGCTCTGATGGAGCCCGTCTGCAGTTTTCAGCCCGTGCATGACTAAATTTGTCACGTCCGAATAGGTGGCCATCGCCGCGTGTCGAGGCACGTCCTCACAATACTTAGATTGATCTAGTATGTCCTGCTTTATTGTTCAGGTTTTGCTGGAGGTCATATGTGTGACCGTGAGCTAACTTACCTCTACCTGTGCACTGAGGCGGGACTGGCTGGTGTTCAGTGTGGGTTGTCATTTTGTCTCGACCACGTGGTGGTCGGTCAACCGCATTGTACGATGGAGGTATGTATTCCAGCGCCTCCTTGTCAAACTGAGGTAGCAATTTGCGCTTTGGGTAGCTTTTTGGTTGGGCGCTTGAGGCCGTATTATTCGGCTGCTAGGACGTCAGTCCATTTATCATTGAGCAGATCTTGGTCAGCTTGAAGTTGCTGCTACTTCTTTTTTAGGCTCCTTGCAGTGGCAATTAGCTGACGTTTGAAGCGCTCCTGCTCAAGAGGTTCCTCAGGCACGATGAAATCCTCGGTGCTGAGGCTCACCTCGTCCTCGGAGAGCAGAAGGTAATTATTGTTCTCCGAATCTTCATGCGTGGCCTGTTTACCGGGGCTAACCTGCTCGCCTTCCCGTTTATCTTGTTCATTAACTGTATCGACGGGGTCTTCATTGTCTTCGGCACCTTCTGGAGTGTTATCTTCTCCTGTGCTGGTGTTGCTGTCTTAACTGCGGCATGACTTAGAGCGGTGCCACTGACGCCGGCGCTTGGACTGTATTTCAGAAGGTTTATCCTCAGCTGGATGTTCCTTATCCTCGCCGCTGTTCTCCTTTGGTGCATCCACCATGTATACATCATACGAGGAAGTGGCCGTCCAGCGTCCGGTGAACGGCGGGTTCTGGTCCTCTTCTTCTCCGGCATCATCATCCATACCGTCGGTGTCTTTGGAGTCGTAATCAAGTTCGTCGGTCAAATCCTCGACCATGGCTATGAAGTGGGTGGCAGGTGGGAAGCAAAATTCTCCACCGTCAGCCCCTAGTTCGAGCCGGATATAGTTTTGGTGTGAGTCCTCCGCCAAGGACAAGTTTTTAATGAGTTTAGCACATCGCCCAATGGCGAGTGCTGGAAGATGTTTGCGGCACTGAATTCGAAGATCGACAGACGATCAAGCTCGGCGTCCGCGGGCTCACGTGGTTCGTAACTTATGACCGGAGACGAGTCCGGAGTTCCGCTGACAAAAACGTCATGAGAGGTTGAGTCTATGTGCGACTCCAACATTGTGGAATCGGTGGCCTCCGTAGTGGGGTTGATCCTCCCGTCCTTGGATGGCGCAGCTTGCTCCGGATCTAGGGCCAGAGCGGTTACAGGAGCAATCTCCTGATGCGGTCAGATGACAGATTTAGGTCATGACCATCGGGGTGACCGGGAGCGGCTACCGCGGTCTCGAATCCGATGAAGATCAAGTCTCCACGGATGTCTGCAACATAGTTCAAGCTCCCAAATCTGACCTGATGGCCAGGGACATAGCTTTCGATCTGCTCCAGATGGCCAAATGAGTTGGCCCGCAGTGCGAAGCCGCCGAACATGAAGATATGCCCGGGGAGGAAAGTTCCTCCTTGGACAGCGTCATTATTGACGATTGAAGGGGCCATCAAACCTTTCGGCGACAGCACAGTGGAACTCTCAATGAAAGCACCAATGTCGGTGTCAAAACCGGCGGATCTGGGGTAGGGGGTCCCGAACTGTGCATCTAAGGTCGATGGTAACAGGAAACAAGGGACACGATGTTTACCCAGGTTCGGCCCCTCTCTATGGAGGTAATACCCTATGCCCTGCTTGATTGATATTGATGAATATGGGTATTACAAGAGTTGAGCTACCTCGAGATCGTAATGGCTAAACCCTAGAGGTGTAGTTGGTATGGCTATGATAATGATTCTCTCCTATCCGGACTAAGTCCTCCGGTTTATATAGACACCGGGAGGATCTAGGGTTACATAAGGTCGGTTACAAAGAAAGGAATCTACATATTCGATGCCAAGCTTGCCTTCCACACCAAGGAGAGTCCCACCCGGACATGGGTGCAGTCTTCGGTCTTCGTATCTTCACAGCCCAACAGTCCGGCCCATGGCCAACAGGCCGGACACCCGAGGACCCCTTAGTCCAGGACTCCCTCAGCGTCCCTCCTCAGCTCTCACGCACTTGGTCGCCATATTGAACATCTCTAGAGCCGTGCACAGGTCCTCGTGTATGGCGAGCTCTTGCTTCATCTTGACATCATGGACGCCATCGAAGAATGCTGAGATGATGGCCTCATCCGTTACCTTGGGGATCTTGAGGCGAACGTTGTTGAAATGCTGGATGTACTTCTACAGGGTTTCCCCTGGCTGCTGCTTGACATGCCGTAGGTCACCAGCGGCAGGTGGGCGGTCGCGAGTGCCTTGGAAGTTGGCGACGAAATGCTCGCACATCTCGCCCCAGGAGGAGATCGATCCCGCGGGCAGGTTCAGGAACCACGAGCGCGTGCCGTCTTTAAGAGCCATGGGAAACTAGTTCGCCATGACCTTCTCGTCGCCATTGGCCGCCTCGATGCTCAGCTCGTAGAGCTACAGGAACTTAGCAGGATCGGGGGTGCTGTCGTAGCACGGAGGCAGATCGGGCTTGAACTTGCTGGGCCAAACAACGCTGCGCAGCTCGGGGGTGAAAGCTCGGCAGCCCGTGGTGTTGACTGGAGCCCGCCATGGAGGTGGAGCCTGGTCTTGGTATCCACGCGCCGCCGCCGCCGGCGGCACGTGGTCTTGACATGGTGGTGCTAGAAGCACATGAGCACCTTCTTGTGGCCGCGGGATTTCCTGGCAACTTCCTTTCTCACGCACGGGCGCCTTACGCTATGGGTCACGCTGTGGGGCCGCGCGTCTTGGTGCGAGGGTGACGTCTTGATGTGGAGGTGGCGGAGGTGCTCCATGGGCTACGTCGCCCGCCACAGGAGGCGGACGAGGAAGCGAAAGGGACGGTGCAGGGGAGCCCCCAGCGGCGCTGACGAGCTCGGCGATGCGGTCCAGCCAATCCTCATAGATGTCGTCGACGGGGTGGTAGTGCGGGAGCTCACGCGCCATGAGCAGTGCGGCCTGCGCGTCCGCGGGCCTGTGGCGAGCGTGGGACGACGAGCCGGCCGGAGTCAACAACAGGGTGGCGGTGCGTCCGTCCCTCCGCACGAAGGGGTGCAGCGAAAAAGCTTGCTGCCCGTTCCCTGCCGGGCTGGTGGCAGCGTTGGCAGCGGGTGATGGAGAGCGACGGGGAGGCCCACCGACGGGCGCCGTCTGGGCGACGCGAGCGTTAAGGGTGGCTCGGCGCTCAGCGCGGGCTCGAAGAGCGTCAGCCATGGAAGCGGTGGAGCAGTGGGGCACCGATCGATGGAAGAGAGGTTTCAGCGCACCCCTACCTGGCGCGCCAAATGTCGGATTACGGGTTCCGGCAAACCCTTGAGAGGTTCGAACTCTGGGGTGCGCACGAAGAACACACTCTCCCTGACTTGCACGCTCAACGATTCCACGGCCTAGCTCGACGAACCCAAAGAACAAGAGACACGGGGGTTTATACTAGTTCAGGCCACCTTGTGGTGCAATACCCTACTCCAGTTTGTGGGTGGATTGCCTCGAGGGGATGATGATGAACTAGTAAAGTGGATGACCATCCTCAGGAGGTGAGGTGTTCTTGAGCCCGATGAGCTTGTGGTTGAGGGGGTGATCTGAATCATCTGTCCACCATACGGTGGTGGCTAGGTCATATTTATATTGGCCTTGGTCCTCTTCCCAAATGTTTAGACGGGAAGGGATCCCACAACGACCAAGTTTGAAGGGGGACAACTAGTACAAGCTATCCTGACAAAAGTAGTCTTCGCCTTCCAAAGGCTCTGGTGGTGACGCTACTGTGGGCTCCCCGATGACCTCTGTCCTGCCGTCCTACTGGTCTTGGTCTTGTTGCACAGATATGTAAACCTTTGCCTGATTCCTCGGGACCCCGTGCCTGGGCTTGCCTCCTTAGCACCAAAGAGGAAACTGGTACACTGCGCCCGTTGGCGCCCTCCTGGCCTTGGTCGTCATGGCTCATGTCACGTGAACCTCGCGAGGTGCCCCTTGCATAGATATCTCCGCTCCTCGGGAGCCAACCTAGTGAGGTTGCCCCTAGGGAGGTCTTGGTGTCGTCGGCCTCGCGAGGCTCGGCCCCTCGCGAGGGTCTTGAGTTGTTGCTGCTGAAGATGGGCCATACCGAGCCGTTGATGGGGCCACGCCACGGGCCACAGGCAGGAAAGTCTGGGTACCCCCATTCCCAGGACACCGACAGCAACGATACATGCGTGCCTCGCTATCCCTTCTGTCACTGGGTGAGGACACCGCAAGATCGAACCCTTCACAAAGCACCTCTTCCCATTGCAAGAAAAATCAATCTAGTTGGCCTAACTTAACCTTCGAAGAAGAAATACGAGGCTACAAAGATCATGCATATAAGATAATAAAACTCAAATAATATTCGTGGATATAGATTGATCATAAACTCAAACTTCATCGGATCCCAACAAACACACCGCAAAAAGTCATTACATCAAATAGATCTCTAAGAGAACATTGTATTGAGAATCAAAAAGAGAGAAGAAGCCATCTAGCTACTGCCTATGTACCCGTAGGTATATGGTGAACTACTCATGCATCATCAAAGGAGACCAATGAGGATGATGAACCCCTCGGTGGTCGTGTTCCCCTCCGATGGAGTGCCGGAATAGGGCTCTAGATTGGATCTCGTGGTTCTAGAACTTGCGGTGGCTAGAATTGTGCTTCGTCGACTCCCGTAGGGTTCCTGGAATATTTGGGTATTTATAAAGCTGAGAGGTGGTGGAGGAGACCCCCATGGGCCCCACAACCCATCAGGGCGTGCTAGTGGCCTCTGGCGGGCCCTGCTATATTGTGGGCCCCACATGCCTCCCCTCTGGTGCTTCCTTGGCTCCCAAGTTTTCTTCTGGTCCAAAAAAATCTCAAAAAGGTTCTGCTGCGGTTGGATTCCGTTTGATAGGGATATTCTGTGAAGTAAAAAACAAGCAAACAACAACAACTGGCATTGGGCACTATGTCAATAGGTTAGTCGCAAAAAAGATATTAAATTGCTATAAAATGATTGTAAAACATCCAAGAAGGATAATATAACAGCATGGAACAAGCAAAAAATATAGATACGTTGGAGACGTATAAACTACCTCGACGCCAAGCTCTCCAAACAAATGGAAGAATTCCGCAACATGATCGCGAGCTGCACGTCTTCCACCACCTCTTCACCAAGAAGACGTCACTTAAGTCGCCACTCTTTGACCTACTATTCCTCTGATGCAAGTCCTCGCCGCACCGACACTCGAGATCGCCAAGCTCAAGAAAATCCTTTCCATGGCAATGGGTTGCAAGACCGCATCCGAGAATGTGGAAGAGCGAGATGCCAAGAACAAGACGTCGGGCACCAAGAACAACCTCCACAAGCATAATGTCAAGCACCTCATGATGGCGATGCAATCTGACAAGAACAAAAGAGCTGTTAAGAACAAGTGCTCGAAGAACAACGTGCACTCCGTGAGGCCACTAGAGCCGTCGCCGAGCGTAAACATCAAGTGCATGAACAAGAAGAAGCACTTCGACAAGAATGACAAGAGGAAGCTACTCACCGTGAGGAGCAACAAGAAAGAAGGAACCGGGCACACATGCCTCGTCCTAATCGGAAAGTCCATAAAGAGGAATGCGAAATTGAAGACCTTCCTCCATGCAACAACACCATCATCGTCCACATGATGAAGAACAACGCTATGGAAAGCTCAAGTTCACCATGCCCAAGTTTTCGGGAAGCAACGACCCCGAGGAGTATCTCTCATGGGCATTGAAGGTCGACAAGATACACCATCTTCACAATTATGACAAGGAGAATAAATTGCAATGGCCTCCCTTAAGTTCCAATACTATGTTCTCATATGGTGGAAAAAAGTGATAGCAAGACGCCAAGAGTGAGGTGGACCACCAATCATGACATGGACACAAATGAGGGGTGTTATGAGAGCTTGCTTCATGCCTACACACTACACCCGGGATCTCTTCAAGAAGTTGCAACTCCTCAAGCAAGGCACGAAGCCTGTGGAAGAATACTAGCTACCATGAAATGGAGATTGCCATCATACATGCCAATGTCAAGGAAGATGACAAGAAAACTATGGCACGCTTGTTTAACGGCATCAATCACCCAATATAGAAGATTGCCGACTTACAACCCTATTCGAACCTTCTCGAACTAGTTCACCAAGTGACCAAGGCCGAGCGACAAGTGCACGATGATTTCAAATACACCAAGTACTCGTCCAAGACCTACGACTCTTCCTATCAAGCTCCCGCTACTTCAACACCTCCTACATCGACTAGAGCATCTACAAGCAATGGTGACAATCAAGTTACAAGAAAACTTCAACACTTTCAAGTCACCCTCCTACTACAAGCAACTTCGAGCCTGGAGCTTCATCATAATCTACTCCAACAGATGAGACCATCAAGACGAGTTCCATCAAATGCTTCACATGTCAAGGCCGAGGCTGCCGGTGTCAAAACTGGCGGATCTTGGGTAGGGGGTCCCGAGCTATGGATCTAGGATCAATGGGAAACAAGGGACGAAGAACATGGTGTTTACCCAGGTTTGGGCCCTCTCGAAGAGGTAAAACCCCATGTCCTGCTTGATTGTATTTGATGTGAATGATATGGTTACAAAATCGATCTACCTCGAGATCAGGCGAGCTAAACCCTAGGTTGATGGGGGTAATGGATGTTGCTCTAACCCTAAAGACTAAAACCCCTTGGTTTATATAGACACCAGTAGAGTTAGGGTTATAGGAGATCGGTTACAAAGAAGGAAGGATCATGCCTAATCTTGACTTGGAGGGCACACCACGATTCCGAAGATCTCCTATCCAACCACGGATCTGCACTCTAGCTTGGCCCCATAGTGGCCCATCAGTCCGGCCCGGATGTAGTAGGCCGACGTCCCGAGGACCCCTTAATCCAGGACTCCCTCAGTAGCCCCCGAACTAGCTTCCAATGACAGGGCTTGTGTCCGGCATCCGCACAACTTACAATCTTCGGCTTGCGAGGCAAGTTCTTCATCTTGTCATGTGTGTGCTCGGAGTTGAGTGGTGTCCAGAATCCAGAGCGTCTACTTTACTTAGGCTAGAAGGCCAAAGTGCTCAAGTGTGAACAGTGCACACGTCTGACAACTTTTAGCGAAGGGTCGCGACCGGTCATAACACCGAGCGGCTGGCAGTTCTCGATGGGCGTCTCGAGGCCGCCCCTCCATTGGTATGTCTCATGAAGGCAGAGTTCGTGTCCCATTTTTAGGGGATATGATTAACGATTTTGATTCCCCCACCCGCGCATAACGTCGCAAGCGTATCGGGAAGTGGAGAGGCCCGCACCATGAAAAGGGTAACCCTTGGCTCTTCCGTGGCTTATAAAAGAGAGGAACTGCTACAGTTACTGTCTTACACCTTCTTCCACCTCCCGCTGTTGCCTTTCCAATCTCTAGAGCTCCAGCGCCCTGCCTTGTTCCTCCGCGGCGAATCCCTTCCAGCTCTTCCCAAGCTTCGACCATGGCTGGATCTGGCGCACATGGCAAGTGGGATGCCTCCATCGTCACCAATGACGACATCATGGAGTTGAAGCGGGCTGGCTATTTATCGGTTGACATCGCCCATCGGGCCCCCGAGGAGGGCCAGATCATCCACACGTCCAAGCCGGACGAGAGGGTAGTATTCCTCCCCCACTTTACTCGGGGGCTAGGATTTCCTCTGCACCCCTTGTAAGGGGGTTGATGTTCTTTTACGGGCTAGATTTCCATGATCTAGCCCCCAACTCCCTCCTCCACATATCGGCCTTCATCATTGTTTGTGAGGTCCTTCTACGAGTTTAGCCACACTTCGGCCTGTGGCTGAAAGTGTTCATTGTTAAGCCGAAGGTGGCTAGCGGTGCCCAGGTGGACTGTGGCGGAGCGATGATCAGCAAGCCGACCCGTGTCCAATGGCCAGAGGGTCGGTTTATTGACACTGTCAAGGTGTGGCAGAAAGAGTGGTTCTACATTACAGAGCTAAGGGATGCGGCCTGGAAGGCTGCTTCCGAATTCAGATCCAGCCCCCAGCAAGACTGACCGCGTGGACCAAAAAAGGTCGTAACTAGGGTCCATCGGTGAGATGAAGATGCTGCAGAAGCGCGCCATCAGCATGATGGAGACCGGCGCCAAGCTGACCAATGTGGTCCAGATAATGCTCAGACGCCGGCTCCTTGCTTGCAAGCTAAGGGCCAGTACGATGTAGTCTTACAAGTCTGACGACCCGGCCACCATGTAGTACCTCCTCGGCATAACCTACGACAAGGTGTGGGGTCAACTATTTAAGCCCCAGGAGGACTAGTCGGCCGAGAATGAAGACATCAGTCTCGACACCGCAAATCCCCTGAGGAAGGTAATTGGGCTCTTGCCCGGTATATATTCGGGTGGTCATGCTGCATAAAATTCAGCTTAAGCTTCATCTTGTGGCCTTTACAGGGCTGGCTCGAGAAGGCCGAGAAAATCAGCAGTCCGGCTCCAATGCCTGAAGAGCCCATATCGGCTCAACTGGAGGAGCTGCTGGTCGTGGCATCTTAAAAGGCGCTCGAAAAGAAAGGGAAGAAGAAGAAGGATTTACCGGAGGCCAGGGAAGGCCTCCGCCGAAGAGGTCGTCTGGACACCAAGTCCGGAGACACCGTTGTCCCGTCCGCTTAGGATGGGGACGAGGAAGAAGACGAGGAGGAGAGCACCTCCTCCCACTCCAAGAAGAGGGCGACGTCCGGGGATGTCGAAGAGGAGCAGCCTCCTCGGGTCCAGAAGAGGCCGTGCAAGCCCAAGCTAGTCTTGCCCGATAGTTCGGACTCCGATGAGGAGTCCGCAATGTCTGAAAAGGTTTCGGAGAAGGAACACAGGGTCAAGCCCCCCACCATGAGGTGTGAACCTAGATATTTCTTGTTTACTTTGTTTTACAAGTATCTTTACTGATGGGAACCAATTAATATCATAGCCCACCACGCAATTACCCTACCGAGCTGACCTCGGAGGGGACTTTTCCGCCCGACGAGTTGGCGGATAGCGGATCCGTGTCGCGCTCCGCGCCTCCCCTGGTTCCTGAAGACGCCGCGGAGGTGCTGTCCCGAAGGACCCCCCAGTCCGAACATAGGGGAGGGGGGCGACACAGCCATGGCCGAGGCTGATGCCTCGGTCACGGAACACCAAGAGGGTGCGTCCCCCCTGGCGAATGCGGGAGGAGCCCGGACCCTCTTAGCCAGCCGCACCTGAGCCTCCAAGGCTGTCATACGTGCCGGTCCCGCCTTCCGGTGAGGAAGGGCTTGTGGTCTCGCCGCCCGTGTCGCATGCCAAGAACCAGTCGGCGGCGGGCTGGTTGGACTCGGTGGAGGAGTTGGTGAACAACTCTGTTATCGTCAAAGGGCACCGCACCTTTATGGGCGCGGTTCTACAGGGTGTTCGGTAAGTCCATACGGGACTGAATGATGCCGTCCATGGCCTTCTCACAGGCTTCGAGGTAAGTCAAGTAATGTCCTTTCCCCGCAAAATGGATTTAACTTTTTTCATCAAAGTTTGAGCAGGCCGTATATATAACAGCCCCCGAGACTCTGTAAGGATTGCAAAAACCTTACAGAGGGTCAAATATCTGTAGTCCAACATGTAAAGTATCATGATTGATTTGATATCGCAGGCATTGTCCTTGGCCGTGTCTGCTAATGCCACTATCCTAGAGGATATGGATCGGAAGCTGATACATTCCGATGAAGGACTTGACCTTGTCAACAAATGACATGATGAGGCACAAGGTAAGCTCTTATCGAAATACATAGTTAATACTGTCGGACAATTACATTCTGGATTGTATGCTGAGCACATGGTGTTTGATGATTGCAGCTGCCACCGCAAAGGTTGAGAGCCTCAAGGTGGCGCTAAAGAAGGCCGAGGCCGAGGCGGCCGAAAAGAAAGTAGCTGCCGAAGAGGCGGTGGCCGAACTTGAGAAGGTGAAGATCGCTGGCAAAAAGCACGAGGCTCGAGTGGCAGAAGTGCAGGTGGAGCTCAAGGATGCTATCACGAAATGTGAGGCCCTTGAGCAGAAGCGGAAAGAGCAGTCCTCCAAGCTATCCAAGGCAGACAACGAGCTCCAGGAGGCCAGAACAGAAGTGCAGGGTGTCCAAGAGGAGCTCCGCCAAGTGGGGAATATCACAGATGGTAAGAAATACTCACTATAGAGTGTTTTTGGAGGCAACAGGTTCACCTTGCTGACGTGGGTCTGGCGCTCCACGGGCATTTTCGCTAAGCTTCCGAAGAGTGTGGCAGCTGCAGCGAAGCACTATGCTACATGGGAGGACTCCGAATGATGACTTTTCTGGTCACAGTTCTAGGCTCCCGAGCACCCTCCCCCCCTCAGCAACCAGATGAAGCAGCTGATGGAGCTACATCGGATGGCCAAGCCAGCCCCGAAGGATCTTTGTGTCCACCTGTGGCCCATAGAGCCCATTCTGGACAAGTACTTTGGCCTGATGCAGAGGCTGCGTGATGCATCACTGCAGATTGATACCGTGAAGCATTCTGCGTGCCTTGAAGGAGCTAGGCTGGCCTTTGCGAAGACCATGGTTCACTGGCCTAGGATCAAGCCGATAGACATGGCCACTGGTCCCCCGCCGGTTGGGAAGGAGCATCGTTGTCCTGAACTGTATTTCGCACAAGTTATGGATGGTGCTTGGGCGATAGAGGGCTAGTGTTTTAAGGATGTAATCATTGAGTGATTGTATGAAGTTGCCAACTGAATCTTTTGTTTTATAATGCGGCCCGTTTGTATGTTATCTACTATGGTGTTTTTATTTTGACTCATGTGCGGCCATTTATTATTCTGAAAGCTACTAGCCGTCGGCTTCAGCACCCAAATGAATATTGCAAGGGGTGTTTTGTCCCTGCACTATTACCCTTAGCCGACGTCTCGGTACCTAAAGGCGGTAATGCAGGAGAGAGACTAGGAAATCGGACTATGCAGCTTTATTGCTTTCCTTTAGCCATAGGAGCTTGACGGCGGGAGCTAAGGACTAGCCCCCGGTGTGATGTACGTGGGAGCCAAGGCATTCCTTGGTAATCACATGGTTTGTGCTAGGACGAACCCTGCGTATGACACGGATAAATCGCCAACGATTTCTCGCCGACCAGTTCTCGCTTACTATGACGGTCAGTTTTCGGCTTTCTCCCCTGAGGTGCTTAGCTAGACTAGCCAGTAGTAAAATCGCAGGGGGTTCTCCCTTTACCTTCTTAGCCGAACATGCGGAACGTAAGAAGGCAAGCACAGGAGCTGGGCAACCCAACTATTGACCCAAGACATAGTTCAGAACTAATGCATATAGTGCAATATCCGAGACGCCGAACAGACAACAGAAAGTGGTGCCGGAATTATTATGTAGAGCTGATGGGAAGACCAAGCCTTTGGTCAATTAGCCGATTTGTGTTTGTTACACAATGCTTGCATGCCCAACTGTTTGAAGAGTAGGAAAAAGAGAAAAAAAAAGAGAGGGCTAGATAATGCAGATGCTCGAACACCGTAAAAGGTGTTTTTATTTTCCATAAGCTCTGGACGTCTATTCGTACAATTCAAACTGCTGAGGCGCTTATGATAAGTAAAAAGAAAGGAAAATTTTAGAGAGAAAGGTTTACACAGGGCCTTGATGCGTGGGTCGAAGCCTCAACTGTGCCCTACTGCATGTCTACGCCTTTGCTTCTACGAGGTGAAGGGGGTGAATTGGACATCCGTGTAGAACGCCGCATGCTGGTGCAGGGTGCCTTCGATAGGGACCTTGAGATGTAGCATTGCGGTCGTAGCTTGATGCTAAGCAAGTCCGGAGTCATACCCGTTGTCGTCCGAGGACGTGGTGATGCCATAGTTCAGTCAAGCTGAACACATGGTGCTATGTGTTTACTATAGGCCCCGACGACCACCCACGGTATCTTGTGCACGAAGTTGTGCTGACGGGGCACATAGAGTGCCACCATGTTGGGAATGTCATGGGGCGCGTATCCCTATTTGCGACGAACACAGGTAGGCTCCCATGACAGGGATCGGGATCGAGTTCGTTTAATCATATCTCTAGCCTTTACGGCGGGTTGATACTTCGGCCCGTTGGCGGCGGCTTGGTCTTCGGCTGCCAAAGCTGTAGTGTGTTCCTCGGTCCGGAGTGAGCGCTCCATGTTGCCGTTGATCGTTATGATGCCCACGGGACTAGGCATCTTCAGCTTGAGGTATGCATAATGTGGGATGGCATTGAATTTGGCGAACGCCATTCGGCCGAGGAGGGCGTGATAGCCACTTCAGAATGGGGTGATATGGAAGATCAGGTCTTCGCTTTGGAAGTTGTCCAGTGAGCCGAATACCACTTCCAGGGTTACCGTGCCTGAGCAGCGGGCCTCTATGCCTAGAATGACCCCCTTGAAGGTGGGGTTGCTGGGTTTGATCCTTGACGGATCGATCCCCATTTTCCCCACCATGTCTGCATATATCATATTGAGACTACTGCCTCCGCCCATGAGGACTCTCATGAGGTGGTACCATCGACAATGGGACCGAGTACCAGGGCCGCCAATCCTCCATGACGGATACTGGTCGGATGGTCTCCGCGGTCAAAGGCAATTGGGCAATTCAACGACGGGTTGAACTTCGGCGCTACAGGCTCGACGGCGTACACATGACATAGCGCACGCTTCCTCTCCTTCCTTGGTATATGGGTGGAGTAGATGATGTTCACCGTCTTGACCTCAGAAGGGAAGGTTTTTGGCCTCCATTGTTCGACCTGTGGGGCTCCTCATCGTCCTCGCTTCATGGGCTTTTGCCAGAGTCTTCAGCTGTGAGCTTGCCAGCCTGTTTTATCACCCAACAACTACGGTTGGTGTGGTTGGCGGTTTTTTTGGCGGTGCCATGGATCTGGCAGGGCCTATCTAGGATTGAGTCCAATTTGGTTGGGCCATCCTGGTTGCCTTTAGAAGGCTTTTTCCGTGACTCGGACTTCAGATTATAGAATCCAGCACTTACTGCCGTCTCATCAGCTTCGCCGTTGTTGTGGCGATGTTTGTTCTTGTTCCGTCGAGGCTTCCCGTTCCTGTCCCGGACTTCTGAGGTGCCAAGAGCTTCTGGGTTGGTGCTTCTATGAGCTAGCCAACTGTCCTCTCTGGCGCAGAAGCGGGGCATTAGGGAGGTAAGCGCAGACATTGTTTTCGGCTTGTCCTGGACGAGCTGACATGCTAGCCATTCATCCCGAATGCTATACCTGAAGGCGGCTATTGCTTTGGCGTCTAGACAGTCAACACTTTGGTTCTTCTTGGTCAAAAACCAATTCCAAAACTGTCGGGCTGCTAGATTATCTGGCTCAGGTCGTCAACGTCCGGGGGTCAAACATAAGTGCCCTGGAAGTTAGCTCAGAAGGGCTCCTCTAGCTCCTCCCAACATCCTATGGAGTCTTCGGGAAGGCTATTTAACTAGTGTCTGGCCGGACCCTTGAGCTTTAACGGTAAGTACTTGATGGCGTGGAGGTCATCTCCTTGTGCCATGCATATGTGTAGCAGAAAATCCTCAATCCATACGACCGGATCTGTTGTCCTGTCATAGGGCTCAAACACTCCGGGAATTGCTGCTGCATCACTCTATCTGTGAAGCAAAGAAGATGAGCGGCGCCCCTGATTCGGGCTACGTCGCGCCGGAGATGTCTGTTATCCTGGGTCATTGCAGCTCCTGAGCTCTATCATTTTGGTCTAGCCAGGATTTTTATCTGTCCTGTCTAACATGAGGATCTCTTTTAGGTCCGTAGGTGTACCTTGTCAGACCTACCCGAGCGTCCAGGTCACGACGTAGGTCGTACTCATACCCTAGTCACAATGGCTCCTTGCATTGACAGTGAGGGTGAGTGGGAGGTTGTTTGGTTTTATCAGGTGTCTGGTCCCGTCCTCGAGGGGGGCGGTCCGGCTGATCTGCCTGAGTGTACCTTGGACGTCCTGGCTGTCGCACCCAAGATGCGATTCTATCCCAATCACGTGATGAACTCATGATTGGGGCACAACCACATTTCGAGCGCATAGCAAGGTGGAAATCATTACAACATACCATGTACCGAATAGATGAGAATACAAGATAAAGGCCTACACTCGCCACAAGTTATATCATTCATTCAACAATTCATCAATACATAGCAATCATCATACATAAGAGCAGGATCCGGCTACGGATGAAAACAAACAAAAAGAAGAACGGCATCCACCCTGCTAATCCCAGGCTCCCCGACCTGAACCTAATCCCTTGATCGAAGAAGAAGAACTCCAAAAGCAATCAAGCATCGCTCTCATGTCAGATCATCGCATTACATGTACCTGCAACTGTTGTTGTAGTAATCTGTGAGCCACGAGGACTCAGCAATCCCATTACCATAGGTATCAAGACTAGCAAAGCTTAAAGGGTAAGGAAGGATAAGTGGTGAGGTTGCAGCAACGGCTAAGCAATGTATGGTGGCTAACTTACGAGTACAAGAGTAAGATGAGAAACTACGCAAACGGTCGCAAACTAGAAATGATCAAGAAGTGATCCTGAACTACTTACGTTCAAACATAACCCAACCATGTTCTCCTCTCGAACTTCCCTGAAAGGAGACAATCACAGTTACGCACGCGATTGGTGTATTTTATTGGAGTTTACTTCAAGTCCTCTACAACCGGATATTAACAAATTCAAATCTGCCACATAACCATGGGCACGGCTCTCGAAAGTTTAAACCCTGCAGGGGTGTCCCAACTTAGCCCAACAATCTCACGATCCGCGGAGACAATCCTCCATCGCGAGACACCCTACCAGACTCAGAATCCCGGCGCACAAAACATTTCGACAATGGTAAAACAAGTCCAGCAAGACCGCCCGAATGTGTTGACAAATCCCGATAGGAGCTGCGCATATCTCGTTCTCAAGGCACACCGGATGAGACATGCTACGAGTAAAACCAACCCTCGAGTTTCCCCGAGGTGGCCCCACAGTCTACTCAGTTCGGACCAACACTCAGAGGAGCACTGGCCCAGGGGGGTTGATTAAAAATCCACGGGGGGGCGGCAAGTCCCTATGCAAGTTTTAGTTGTTATTAGGCAAATGGTAAAACCAATGTTGGGCCTTGCTGGAAGAGTTTTATTCAAAGCGAACTGTCAAGAGGGTCCCATACTCCTCACCGTGTTAGAGACGCAAAATCAAGGAACATGACACCGATATGACGGAAACTAGGGCGGCAAGAGTGGAACAAAACACCAGGCATAAGGTCGAGCCTTCCACCCTTTACCAAGTATATAGATGCATTAATTAAATAAGAGATATTGTGATATCCCAAGAATATCCATGTCCCAACATGGAACAACTTGCAGCTGCACCTGCAACTATCAACGCTATAAGAGGGGCTGAGCAAAGCGGTAACATAGCCAAACAACGGTTTGCTAGGAAGGGTGAAAAGGTTAGAGGCTATCATGAAAATTTGGGAGGCTTGATAAACAAGTGGTAGGTAGCGCGACACAGCGATAGCATCGAGACAACTAGCATAGCAAAGATAGTAATGGTAGCCAAGGTGACGGTCATCTTGCCTGAAATCCCACTAGGAAGAAGAATGAGTCCATGAAGAAGACGACCCCATGTAGTCGAACGGATCCTCACAATCGCAAGGTGACTGAAACTATCAAGGATAAGCGCAATCGGAAAGAAGCAAACAACATAGTAAACAAACAAGCATAAACATGGCATGATGCACAACCAAGTATGATGCATGTCCGGTTTAAAGAAACATGGCATGGCAAGGCAAAGTGCACAAACAATACTACAAGTTAAGTGGAGCTCAATATGCAACGAGTTGCATATTTACGAAGACCACATTCTAATTATTTAGTTCGCTCTTGTTTATGTACCCAACAATATTTAATGTTGTTAAACATGGCAAGAGGTGAGGCATAATAAGACTAACTATTTCGACAAGTCTAGATGAGGCCAGAACACCAAACAACAATTCTGGAAAATCCTCACATGTATTTTAGCAATTTAATGCAAACAAAAATTTTAAACATTTTAAATGTTGTTATCATGATGCGGATGACATATACAAGTTTATGCAATTTTATGGAAATGTTGACATGAGCATGATATGAAGCATTTGTCCCCATGGCGAAACGAAAGGGTGCCACGGCAACATATCGGTTCCGGTAACTCGATTGAGATACCGATGCAAAAGAGAAGTGTGCGGGTGTGTGGAACACGCAAGAGATGGTGGGGTGCTCCCGGTTACCGGGTTCCCACGGGTCGACGGCGATGTCAAACATGGGAACATCTAACGTTCATGGGCGGATACAACATCCAAGCATGCATCTCAAACAACACATGCATTCGTCCATGGGTCATCGTCTCGGCGGTTATACCTTCGAAGCGTGCCTTTTCGGAACGGATCAAGTGCGGAGTGGTGTAGAGGGAGTAGACGTTCTCGGGACGGTCGTAGTGGAAGTAGTCATTCATGTTCGGGAAGCGGTAGAGGTACGGGTCTTCGACAATGGTCGTCGTACACGCTCCGAGGTTGTCGGTAGAGGTTCTCGCATGCTCCAGGGTCGTCAGTAGAGGTTCTCGCGATCTCGGCGACAATAGTGTACACATTTTCGTAGATGTTCGAGTCATCGGTAGCGGTACTTGGTGAATCCCAAAATGGTCTCGGCGTCTTCGTGCGTAGGGGTACTTGGCGTTTCTGGAGACGGCGGTAGAGGTACTTGACACGTCACCGTGTAGTCATACACTTATCGAAGAGGATTTTTCCACGAAGCCCAAAACGAAACAACCACAACCGGAGGCAACAGAGGCAGAGGCGCACGAGGTTGCGAGGCGGTGGTACCGTGGCAACAGGAGGTCGGCGGTGTAGCAGCACGGGAAGAGCAGCAGTAGGACGGAGTGGCTACGTACCATCGCCCTTGGCGTGGAGCAAGGGAGACGAAGCTCCTGGAGGCTGGATGTGCCATGGAACTCAGGCGCACGGTGAGGAGGAGCAGGGAAAGGGGAGGTTGATAACCCACAAGTATAGGGGATCGCAACAGTTTTCGAGGGTAGAGTATTCAACCCAAATTTATTGATTTGACACAAGGGGAGCCAAAGAATATTCTCAAGTATTAACAGTTGAGTTGTCAATTCAACCGCACCTGAAAGACTTAATATCTGCAGCAAAATATTTAGCAGCAAAGTAATATGGAAGTAACGGTAACGGTGGCAAAAGTAACAGTATTGGTTTTGTAGCGATTGTAATAGTGGCAACGGAAAAGTGACTAAGCAAAGAACAATATGTGAAAAGCTCGTAGGCATTGGATCAGTGATGGATAATTATGTCGGATGCAATTCCTCATGCAACAGTTATAACATAGGGTGACACAGAACTAGCTCCAGTTAATCAATGTAATGTAGGCATGTATTCCAAATATACATGCACTAGTTAGGGGCGTTAAAACAAAATGAAATAAAATGACGCTCCAAGCAAAACACATATCATGTGGCGAATAAAAATATAGCTCCAAATAAAGTTACCGATGAACGAAGACAAAAGAAGGGATGGCATCCGGGCCAAGCCTCTTTCGTCTTCGTTCATCGGTAACTTTACTTGGAGCTATATTTTTATTCGCCACATGATATGTGTTTTGCTTGGAGCGTTCATCGGTAACTCTACAAGAAGAAGGTTGTGTAGTAGACATCAAGTCATACGTGCTTATGGAAAAGAACTTACATGACATCTTTTGTCCTACCCTCCCGTGGCAGCGGGGTTCTATTGGAAAGTGAGGGATATTAAGGCCTCCTTTTAATAGAGTACCGGAACAAAGCATTAACACTTAGTGAATACATGAACTTCTCAAACTATAGTCATCACTGGGAGTGGTCCCGATTATTGTCACTTCGGGGTTACCGGATCATAACACATAGTAGGTGACTATTGACTTGCAAAATAGGATCAAGAACTCACATATATTCATGGAAACATAATAGGTTCAGATCTGAAATCATGGCACTCGGGCCCTAGTGACAAGCATTAAGCATAGCACAGGCACAGCAACATCAATCTCAAAACATAATGGATACTAGGGATATACCCTAACAAAACTAACTCGATTACATGATAAATCTCATCCAACCCATCACCATCTAGCAAGCCTACGCTGGAATTACTCACGCACGGCGGTGAGCATCATGAAATTGATGATGGAGGAAGGTTGATGATGACGATGGCGACGGATTCCCCTCTCCGAAGCCCCGAACGGACTCCAGATCAGCCTTCCCGAGAGAGGATAGGGCTTGGCGGCGGCTCCGTATTGTAAAACATGATGAATCCTTCTCTCTGATTTTTTTCTCCTCGAACGTGAATATATAGAGTTGGAGTTGAGGTCGATGGAGCCTCAGGGGGCCCACGAGACAGGGGGCGCGCCCCCCACCCTCGTGGGCAGGGTGTGGGCCCCCTGGTGTTGATTCTTTCGCCAGTATTTTTATAAATTCCAAAAATATTCTCCGTGAAGTTTAAGGTCATTCCGAGAACTTTTATTTCTGCACTAAAATAACACCATGGCAATTCTGCTGAAAACAACGTCAGTCCGGGTTAGTTCCATTCAAATCATGGAAGTTAGAGTCCAAAACAAGGTCAAAAGTGTTTGGAAAAGTAGATACGATGGAGACGTATCAACTCCCCCAAGCTTAAACATTTGCTTGTCCTCAAGCAATTCAGTTGACAAACTGAAAGTGATAAAGAAAAAACTTTTACAAACTCTGTTTGATCTTGTTGTTGTAAATATGAAAAGCCAACATTCAAGTTTTCAACAAAGATTATGAACTAACCATATTCACAATAACATTTAGGTCTCATGTTTACTCATATCAATGGCATAATCAACTAGCGAGCAATAATAGTAAACCTCTGATGACAACACTTTCTCAAAACAATCATATTATGATATAACAAGATGGTATCTCGCTAGCCCTTTCTGAGACTGCAAAACAAAAATGCAGGGCACCTTTGAAGATCAAGGATTGACTAAACATTGTAATTCATGGTAAAAGAGATCCAGTCACAGTCATACTCAATGTAAATTAATAGTAATGCATGCAAATGACAGCGGTGCTCTCCAACTGGTGCTTTTTAATAAGAGGATGATGACTCAGCATAAAAGTAAATAGATAGGCCCTTCTCAGAGGGAAGCATGGATTTGCAGAGGTGCCAGAGCTTGATTTTTGAAGTAGAGATGGATAATATTTTGAGTGGTATACTTTCATTATCAACAGAACAACCGAGAGATCTCAATATCTTCCATGCTACACACATAATAGGCGGTTCCCAAACAGAATGGTAAAGTTTATACTCCCCCACCACCAACAAACATCAATCCATGGCTTGTCCGAAACAACGGGTGCCTCCAACTAACAACAATCCCGGGGGAGTTTTGTTTGGAATTATTTTAATTTAAGCATGGGACTGGGCATCCCCGTTACCAGCCATTTTCTCGTGAATGTGGAGCGAAGTCCACTCCTCGTGAGAATAACCCACCTAGCATGGAAGATGTAGACAACCCTAGTTGATACATGAGCTATTCGAGCATACAAAGCAGAATTTTATGTGAAGGTTTAGAGTTTGGCACATACAAATTTACTTGGAACGGCAGGTAGATACCGCATATAGGAAGGTATGGTGGACTCATATGGAATAACTTTTGGGGTTTATGGAAGTGGATGCACAAGGAGTATTCCCGCTTAGTACTAGTGAAGGCTAGAAAGAGACAGGGAAGCGACCAGCTAGAGAGCGACAACAGTCATGAACATGCATTAAAATTAATCAACACTGAGTGCAAGCATGAGTAAGATATAATTCACCATGAACATAAATATCGTGGAGGCTATGTTGATTTTGTTTCAACTACATGTGTGAACATGTGCCAAGTCAAACCACTCGAATCGTTCAAAGGAGGATACCACCCTATCATACCACATCACAACCATTTTAATAGCATGTTGAAACGCAAGGTAAACTATTATAATCTCCTAGCTAATTAAGCATGGCATGAGCAACTATAATCTCTAATTGTCATTGCAAACATGTTTCATTCATAATAGGCTGAATCAGGAACGATGAACTAATCATATTTACAAAAAAAGATAGGTCGAGTTCATACCAGCTTTTCTCATCTCAATCAGTTCATCATATATCGTCATTATTGCCTTTCACTTGCACAACCAAACGGTGTGGATAAAAATAATAGTGCACGTGCATTGGACTAAGCTGGAATCTGCAAGCATTCAATACAAGGGAGAAGACAAGGTAATATGGGCTCTTTGTAAGATCAACAATAATGCATATGGGAGCCACTCAACATTTTCATCATGGTCTTCTCCTCTCGACCCCCAAAGAAAAGAAAAGAAACAAAACTATTTACACGGGAAAGCTCCCAACAAGCAAAAGAAGAACGAGAAATCTTTTTGGGTTTTCTTTTAGTTACTACTACTACAAGCATGGAAAGTAAACTAGCTAAAAGCTACAACTAGTTTTTTTTCTTAAGGTTTTTCAAACACACAAGAAGAAGGTTTAAAAAGAAAATAAACTAGCATGGATAGTACAATGAAAAGTATGAGCACCGACAACTGGAATGAGTGTGTGAACATGAATGTAATGTCGGTGAGAAATACGTACCCCCCCCAAGCTTAGGCTTTTGGCCTAAGTTGGTCTATGGCCACGGCTGGCTTGGTGGATATCCAAAGTTGTAACTGGGGTCGTACTGAGATGCAGCAGCTACTGCCTAATGAGGAGTAGCTTGGAGGCGAGCTGCCTCCGTCCTCCTCTCATACTCGTTCGCCTCCTCCCTGGTTATAACATATCTCCTTTTTTCCTGAAAGTCAAACAAAGTAGGAGCAGGGAGAGCAACATGGATGGTGTGCCGTCTGTCAAAGATTAGTCGATACTGGAGGAACTGATCGTTCCTCTCAATAAACTAGTGGCGAACCATAGCATCATAATCTAGATAAGCAGGAGGCAACTCAATATCATTTCCATGTATGGGTATACCAAGATAGTTAGCTACACGAGTTGCATAAATTCCACCAAACAAATCTCCACTTATACTGTTGTGATGCAACCTACGTGGAACAATAGCCCCCAAGTTATATTGTTTATCACCTAATATCGCACTCTTGAGGACACTAAGATCTGGAACGCACATGTGACAAGCCTCGTCTTTCCCGTTAATGCATCTACCAGAAGAGCAAAATAATGTATGGAAGTGAAATGAATGCTCCCTATGGTGGCTTGTGTGATTTCCCTAGATTCCCCCACAGTAATACTAGCAAGAAAGTCTTTATATTCAGATTTGCGAGGTTCACTAACATTGCCCCAGTGTGGGAATTTACAAGCAGTATTAAAATCTTCTAGGTCCATGGTATATGATTTATCATAAAGATCAAATAAAACAGTGTGAGAATTGCACAAGGATGTAAATTTAAACCTTCTCACAATGAATCAGTTAGATGGAGGTATTGCCGGCACTTATCTGACATGAAGCTCTCAAGATCAGGGTTACACACATATGTGTCAAATTCATCCTTGATGCCTGCCTGGACCATGAACTCCTCTGATGGCCATTCACAAGGCCGCACTTGAGCTTCCCTTGGTAGTTCATTGTCCGGCTCACGTATCGCGAGCCTTGGGCCTTGCTTCCTTGAGGAACCACCTTGGTACATTTTCCTAAACATTTTTCTTCCTCTGAAAAATTTCTGAAATTTTTAGTGACTCAAAATAAAAGTGAATCAAACTCAACAAGATTGATAGCAACTACTCCTACAAGTGCCTAGAGGCCATATCATGCATTAAAACTACTTTTGACCACATAAATTTGACATGCAAGCTCAAGAACAGGGTCACCTAAGCAGCAAAAAAATTGCAATAAATAAAGCACTAGAACAAAAACTAACTGGACCATTGGAGGAGTCACATACCAAAGAACAATCCCCAAAGCAGTTTTGTGAATGGAGCTTTGAGCAAGGATATCGAAAATGGCAGCAAGATGAGCTAGAACTCGGGTTTGAGCTGGTGGATGATTTTTTCTGGAGGAAGACGAAGTGTGTGGGTGCAGGAATAAGTGGAGGGGGGCCACGTCGGGTCCACGAGGCAGGGGGTGCGCCCCAGGGGGGAGGGTGCGCCCTGGACCCTCATGGCCAGGTGGAGTGCCCCCCAGGTGTGTTCTTAGTGCAAAAAATTCTTAAATATTCTAAAAAAATCATATAAAATTTTCAGGACATTTGGAGAACTTTTATTTTTGGGGTATTTTTTATTGCAAGGATAATTCACAAAACAGATAGAAAATACTATTTTACTTTATTTAATCTAAATAACAGAAAGTAAAAAGAGGGTACAGAGAGTTGTGCTTTCTAACTTCATCCATCCCATGCTCATCAAAAGGAATCCACTAACAAGGTTGATCAAGTCTTGTTAACAAACTCTTTTCGAATAACATGAAACCGGAGAATTTTCGAATAACACTAAGTTACCTCAACGGGGATATGCATGTCCCCAACAATAAGAATATCATATTTCTTCTAAACAGTAGGAAGAGGAAATTCAAAACCTCCAATAGTAATCGTTAAAGTTTTTCCAATAGAATTAATATTGTGGACTTGAGGTTGTTTCTTCAGAAAGTGTACTGTATGCTCATTACCATTAACATGAAAAGTGACATTGCCTTTGTTGCAATCAATAACAGCCCCTGCAGTATTCAAAAAGGGTCTACCAAGGATAATCGACATACTATCATCCTCGGGAATATCAAGAATAGCAAAGTCCATTAAAATAGTAACGTTTGCAACCACAACAGGCACATCCTCACAAATACCGACAGGTATAACAGTTGATTTATCAGCCATTTGCAAAGATATTTCAGTAGGTGCCAACTTATTCAAATCAAGTCTACGATATAAAGAGAGAGGCATAACACTAACACCGGCTCCAAGATCACATAAAGCAGTTTTAACATAGTTTCTTTTAACGGAGCATGGTATAGTTGGTACTCCTGGATCTCCAAGTTTCTTCGGTATTCCACTCTTAAAAGTATAATTAGCAAGCATGGTGGAAATTCAGCTTCCGGTATCTTTCTTTTATTTGTAACAATATCTTTCATGTACTTAGCATAAGGATTCATTTTAAGCATATCAGTCAAACGCATACGAAGAAAGATAGGTCTAATCATTTCAGCAAAGCGCTCAAAATCCTCATCATCCTTTTTCTTGGATGGTTTAGGAGGAAAAGGCATGGGTTTCTGAACCCATGGTTCTCTTTCTTTACCGTGCTTCCTAGCAACGAAGTCTCTCTTATCATAATGTTGATTCTTTGATTGCGGGTTATCAAGATCAACATCAGGTTCAATTTCTACATTATTGTTATTGCTAGGTTGAGACTCAACATGAACATCATCATTAATATTATCACTAGGTTCATGTTCATTACCAAATTGTGTTTCAGCATCAGAAATAGAAATATCATTGGGATTCTGAGGTGTGTCAACAACAGGTTCACTAGAAGCATGCAAAGTCCAATCATTTTTCTTTTTCTTGTTCTTAGAAGAACTAGGTGCATCAACATTAGTTCTCTGAGAATCTTGCTCAATTCTCTTAGGGTGGCCATCAGGATATGAAGGTTCCTGAGTCATTTTACCCCCTCTAGTCACAACTCTAACAACATTTTCATTTTTCTTATTATCTAATTCATTGAGCAAATCATTCTGAGCTTTAAGTACTTGTTCTACTTGAGTGGTAACCATAGAAGCATGTTTACTAATAAGTTTAATCTCACCTTTAACTCTAGACATATAATCACTCAAGTGTTCAATCATATAAGCATTACGTTTCAATTGTCTACCAACATAAGCATTGAAGTTTTCTTGTTTAACAATAAAATTGTCAAACTCATCCAAGCATTGGCTAGCGAACTTATTACGAGGAATGTCACCTTCATCAAATCTATAGAGAGAATTTACCTTTACTACCTATGTCGGGTTATCAAGACCATGTATTTCTTCAATAGGTGGTAAATTCTTAACATCTTCAGCTTTAATACCCTTTTCTTTCATAGATTTCTTTGCCTCTTGCATATCTTCAGGACTGAGAAATAGAATACCCCTTCTCTTCGGAGTTGGCTTAAGAGTTGGTTCAGGAAGTGCCCAATCATTTTCATTACTCAACATATTATTCAATAGCAATTCAGCTTGATCAACAGTTCTTTCCCTGAAAACACAACTAGCACAACTATCCAGGTGGTCTCTGGAATCATCGGTTAGTCCATTATAAAAGATACCAAGTATTTCATTTTTCTTGAGAGGATGATCTGGCAAAGCATTAAGTAATCGGAGAAGCCTCCCCCAAGCTTGTGGGAGACTCTCTTCTTCAATTTGCACAAAATTATATATTTACCTTAAGGCAGCTTGTTTCTTATGAGCGGGGAAATATTTAGCAGAGAAGTAATAAATCATATCCTGGGGATCAAGAGAATTAAACCAGGATCAATAGAATTGAACCATGTTTTAGCATCACCCTTTAATGAGAATGGAAATAACTTAAGGATATAGTAGTAATGAATTTTTTCCTCATTGGTGAACAGGGTGGCTATATCATTTAATTTAGTAAGATGTGCCACAACAGTTTCAGATTCATAGCCATAAAAAGGATCAGATTCAACCAAAGTAATTAACTCGGGATCGACAAAGAAATCATAATCCTTATCAGAAATAGAGATAGGTGAAGTAGCAAAAGCAGGGTCATATTTCATTCTAGCATTCAAAGACTTTTCTTTCAGCTTAGTTAACAGTTTCTTAAGATCATATCTATCAGTGCAAGCTAAAAAGTCTCTAGTAGTTTCTTCATCCATAGCATAACCCTCAGGCACAACAGGCAATTCATATCTAGGGGGAGAATCTTCATCATCACTTTCATCAATATTATCAGTTTCAGTAATTTCATTCTCTCTAACCCTAGCAAGTTGTTCATCAAGATATTCACTTAGTGGCACAATATTATCAAGCATAGAAGTAGTTTCATCATAAGCATCATGCATAGCACAAGTGGCATAATCGATAACATGTGACATATCAGAATGAATAACAGGAGTAGGTGTCAAAAATTTACTCATAACAGAAGGTGAATCAAGTGCAGAGCTAGATGGCAGTTCCTTACCTCCCCTCATAGTTGAGGGAAAAATCTTGGTTCTTTCATCTTTCAAGTTCTTCATAGTGATCAACGGATATAAATCCCAAGTGACTAAAAGAATAGAGCTATGCTCCCCGGCAACGGCGCCAGAAAATAGTCTTGATAACCCACAAGTATAGGGGATCGCAACAGTTTTCGAGGGTAGAGTATTCAACCCAAATTTATTGATTCGACACAAGGGGAGCCAAATAATATTCTCAAGTATTAACAGTTGAGTAGTCAATTAAACCGCACCTGGAAGACTTAATATCTGCAGCAAAATATTTAGTAGCAAAGTAATATGGAAGTAACGGTAACTATGGCAAAAGTAACAATATTGGTTTTGTAGCGATTGTAACAGTGGCAACGGAAAAGTAACTAAGCAAAGAACAATATGTGAAAAGCTCATAGGAATTGGATCAGTGATGGATAATTATGTCGGATGCGATTCCACATGCAACAGTTATAACATAGGGTGACACAGAACTAGCTCCAGTTCATCAATGTAATGTAGGCATGTATTCCGAATATAATCATACGTGCTTATGGAAAAGAACTTACATGACATCTTTTGTCCTACCCTCCTGTGGCAGCGGGGTCCTATTGGAAACTAAGGGATATTCAGGCCTCCTTTTAATAGAGTACCGGAAGAAAGCATTAACACTTAATCAATACATGAACTCCTCAAACTATAGTCATCACCGGGAGTTGTCCCGATTATTGTCACTTCGGGGTTACCGTATCATAACACATAGTAGGTGACTATTGAGTGGCAAAATAGGATCAATAACTCACATATATTCATGGAAACATAATAGGTTCAGATCTGAAATCATGGCACTCGGGCCCTAGTGACAAGCATTAAGCATAGCAAAGTCATAGCAACATCAATCTCAGAACATAATGGATACTAGGGATCAAACCCTAACAAAACTAACTCGATTACATGATAAATCTCATCCAACCCATCACCGTCCAACAAGCCTACGATGGAATTACTCACGCACGGCAGTGAGCATCATGAAATTGGTGATGGAGGAAGGTTGATGATGACGATGGCAGTGGATTCCCCTCTCCGGAGCCCTGAACGGACTCTAGATCAGCCCTCCCGATAGAGATTAGGGCTTGGCAGCGGCTCCGTATCGTAAAACGCGATGAATCCTTATTTTTGGTTTTTTCTCCTCGAACGTGAATATATAGAGTTGGAGTTGAGGTCGGTGGAGCCTCAGGGGCCCACGAGACAGGGGGGCGCGCCCCCCACCCTCATGGACAGGGTGTGGGCCCCCTGGTGTAGATTCTTTCGCCATTATTTTTATAAATTCCAAAAATATTCTCCGTGAAGTTTCAGGTCATTCCGAGAACTTTTATTTCTGCACAAAAATAACACCATGGCAATTCTGCTGAAAATAGCGCCAGTCTGAGTTAGTTCCATTCAAATCATGCAAGTTAGAGTCGAAAACAAGGTCAAAAGTGTTTGGAAAAATAGATAGGATGGAGATGTATCAGAGGTCGCGAGACGCCCATGGTGAGGAGCAGGAGAAGGAGGTCGGGCGGGCGACGACGCTGACCCGCGGCTGGAAATGGAGAGGACACGGCCTGGCGCGAGCAGGGGATGCGGTGGTCGTGGAGGAGCTCAGGCGCGGCAGGGCAGCGGTGTTGGCGACGGGGAGGTCTCGTGGCGCTGGTGAGGGCGCCATGGGAGGTGGCTGGAGGTGCGAACGAAGCAGAGCTCGAATGGCGAGATGGCGCGGCGGCGGAGGAAGGCGATGGCGACGCGGGGAGAAGGAAGGGCGAGGTGGGGGCGCACACGAGGGGAAGGGGCAGATCAAGGAGAGAGGTGAGGGGATGGGGCGCTGGCGGCGGAGGGAGAGAGATGGGATCGAGGGGTGAGGGGGTCGGGGCTAGGGTTAATGAGGGAGAGAGGCTGGGCTGGTGTCGGTGTCAAAACCGGCGGATCTCGGGTAGGGGGTCCCGAACTATGCGTCTAGGCGGATGGTAACAGGAGACGGGGGACACGATGTTTTTACCCAGGTCCGGGCCCTCTCGATGGAGGTAAAACCCTACTCCTGCTTGATTGATCTTGATGATATGAGTATTACAAGAGTTGATCTACCACGAGATCGAAGAGGTTAAACCCTAGAAGCTAGCCTATGGTATGATTGTTGTTGTTGGTCCTACGGACTAAACCCTCCGGTTTATATAGACACCAGAGGGGGCTAGGGTTACACAGAGTCGGTTACAAGGAAGGAGATCTACATATCCGTACTGCCGAGCTTGCCTTCCACGCCAAGGAGAGTCCCATCTGGAGACAGGACGAAGTCTTCAATCTTGTATCTTCATAGTCCAACAGTCCGGCCAAAGGATATAGTCCGGCTATCCGGATACCCCCTAATCCAGGACTCCCTCAGTAGCCCATAAACCAGGCTTCAATGACGATCAGTCCGGCGCGCAGATTGTCTTCGACATTGCAAGGCGGGTTCCTCCTCCGAATACTTCATAGAAGATTTTGAACACGAGGATCGTGTCCGGCTCTGCAAAACAAGTTCCACATACCACCGTAGAGAGAATAATATTTCCATAAATCTAATCTGCTGACGTACCCTGTAGTGTGACATCACACCACAGCCAGGTCTTTATTCAAATCGTTTTTCATAACCAATCTCAGCGTGTTTCGCGAGGCGGTTTCCTTGGCACGTCTTGTCGAAGAAGAGATCGTGTCCCCTTTATTACGGGATTCTCATCAATACGGACGTGGGTAACCCAACCATGCCTATTGGTAGGACTCCTAGATCTTAGGCAAGTCCCAAACGGCCACGAGGAGGACGCTTGATATTCACCCTCTTTATAAAGGGGACAAGGCTTTTTCTTTTTTCCCTCTCGTGCTCAATCAAATCCTTCCCCGCCTCGAGTTCTAACACCCAAAACTCAGGTTAGGTGCTTCGGACCTTCAACTATGTCCGGATCCAACCTTCAAGGTCGGTGGATGCCTTCCTCCGTCACGGAGGAGGACATCAAGTGGTTGAGAGAGGCCAGATATCTGACCACCGAAATTTCGCATTGGCTGCCCGCCTGAGGGCAGGTCGTCCCTACTCCCGAACCCAACGAGAGTGTCGTGTTCGTCTCCCACTTCCTCCGAGGACCAGGCCTCACTCTGGATCCCTTTGTTAGGGGTCTTATGTTCTATTATGGGCTAGATTTTCACGATCTGGCCCCGAATTCCCTTCTTCACATTTCGTCATTTATTGTCGTATGTGAGGCCTTCCTCCACATCACCCCTAACTTCGGCCTGTGGCTCAGGACCTTCGATGTGAAGCCGAAGATGATCGAGGGGCAGCACGCAGCGTGTGGAGGCGCTTTAATAAGCAAAATTGCTGACGCTCCATGGCCTGAGGGTAGCTTCCCAGAGGTGTCCGGATTGTGGCAGCGGGAGTGGTTCTACATCATAGCTCCCCGAAGTGCCAAGTGGGTAGCTTCCCCCACCTTTCGCTCAGGCCCCCCACCACAACTGACGTCATGGATCAGCAGGGGGCTGAGCTGGGGTCCAGCCAAGGACGTGCCAATACTGCAAAGCCATATCCGAGACTCTTTGAGAGAGATTTCAGTTTGGTTATGGTAGTGCAAGTTATGCTAGTTCGTCGAGTCCAGCCTTGCAAACGCCGGCCCCTTCGCATGTGGGAATTCAACCCGGAAGGACCGTGAGCTATTCAACACTTCCTTGGCATGACGCCCGAGAAGATGTACAAATTGTTCTTCGGACCACAAATAATATGTCCGGACATCACTGAGGATGCAAGTCTGAGCTGCAATCCCCCGGATACCCAAGTAAGTAGCCCCGCATCCGAACACACTATCCGTTTGTTTATCGCAACGTCGCCCTAAAAAGCCGCTCTTTGACCAGGATTGGATAGCGAAGGCAAAGTTGATCAGGTGTCTGGCCCCCTCCCTGAGACATCACCAAATCCCGTGCTAACCAGGATGCTGGAGATCGTGCCTTATCAAGCGCCCTCAGGAGAAGATAAAGGGGGGGGACAAGGAGGCTAGCGCCTCCGCGAAGGAGGTTAACCAGGGAGGAGGAACTGAAACTTCCTCTCCCCAGGGAAGGAAGAGGAACGCCTCTGAGGACCCGAAGACCACGGTCTCCAAACGGGGGAAGAAATCTTCGCCGGAGGGTCCTGCCCTGGGGGATACCCCGGCCGCACTATTCCCTCAAGGGGATCAGCCCTTCACCGAGCTATAAGTAAAAGGGTACTTAATAATGAAAATATCTCACCTTACTTCTGAGGAAAATAACCGAAGCATTTATCTTGCAGTTCGGATCTTAGCCCTTCTCAGCAGAGCTCGTCTTCAGGGGATCTTCTTCCAGAGATGATGGAGAGCGAAACGCCTCCCCCTACCATACCGCCTCATGAGGCGGGTGACCCCGAGGTGTCGTCGCGGAGGGTTTCTCCTGATCCGGCAAGGCCAGAAGGTAATCCTATGGCCACCCGAAGTCCTCAGTATCCGGCTCTTGAAGAGGGCAATCGAAAGAGTCTGGCACCGTCTGGTGTATGGTCGGATGTACTGAGGGATCTGCTAGAGCAAGCAGCTATCTCAGAAGAGCACCGCACGTTGATGGGTACGGTGATTGAAAGGATTTCGTATGCCGAAAGCGGGTTGCATGCAGCCTTTATGAGTCTACTGACGGGTTTTGAGGTACGCGAAATGATGTACATTTTTTACAGTACCGCACATTTTTAGATGTGCCCTGTGTAGATAGTAGCCCCTGAGACTCTGGGTGCTGTCGAAGACGACAGCGCATAGAGGATCATAGTCCCAGGAATAATTGTGCCGCCTTAATATGCAGGTGGCGGAGGGTCCGGTGGCCAGCCGGACTGATGAGTTTGCCGAGCTAAAGCGGTAGCTTGACGTGGCAGACGCCGACATCGTACTTGTCAACAAGCGGCTTGACGAGGCACAGGGTATGTGATTCCTCCGGTTACGCATGGGAAGAGGAGCATGATGCTAGTATCTATAACATGTGTGTGAATGCAGATGAAGCTGTGGCCGTGGAGAACCTTTGGGCGGAACTTGCCCGAGCCAAAGAACAAGCCAGGAAAAGCGATGCGGCTGCCCTAAAGGCAATCAAGGAGCTGAAAGCCGAACAGGCTGCTCACTGCCAAAGCAAGGAGGAAATAGCCAGGATGGTTGTGGAATTGAAGAACGCCGCTGACCGTTACGAGCTTCTTGAAAAGGATGATCGAGCGAAGAGGACAGACCTGGAGAAGGCCACGATGGCGACCAAAGACACCCGCTCTGCAATGAGAGCGATGAAGGAGGAGCTGCGTCAAGCTGGGGATATCGCGGCTGGGAAGCCCTTTATGCTGCGGATGAAGTTTGGAGATCCTCGATACGCCCCTTTGGACCGGCTGTGGAGTTCTGTGGATGCATATCTGGACTTAGTGGCGAGTGCTGCCGATGCGGCCGAATACTTCTGAGATCAAAAAGATCGCGAAGTGGAAAAGCTGTTCTGGTCACAATTTAACGTTCCAGAGCGTCTGCTTCCATTGACTGATCAGTTGGCCGAATGGGCCGAGCTGAATAGATTGTCCGGACTCGCCATGAGGTCTGTTGTGGATCATCTGTCGCCGGAAAGGCCAAAACCAAACAGTTATTTTAGTTTGGTGCAGCAGTTCCTTGGTGCGGTGCCACACATCAACGTGATGAAGAGGTCGGCGTGCGTAGAGGGTGCGCGGATGGCCCTTGCCCGTGTGAAGACATACTGGGCGGAGATGGAGGCCACCGCCATTGTAGCCCAAGATTTGGACGAGAGCCGAGTACCTGCCGAGCACTACTTTCGAGAAGTTCTTGAGGGCGCTCGTTCGATAGAAGCGCAGTGCTCGAAGAATATTATGTTCTAATGACATGTATTCCTATTGAAAAACAATGTTTTATTGAGTTTATCAAGGCTGTTTTTATACTTTTGCCTGAAAGTACTATGATGCCTCCTGTGCGGCCGTTTATGTATATATGTATATGACCTGAAAGATGGCAGTCAACGGCTTCATCCTCCACGCATATAATGCAGGGGTGCTCGCAGAAGACGCATGTTCACACTTGATCCAACGTCTTGGTCCATTAAGGAGGTGATAGCGCAGCGAACTAGGCAATCGGACTATAATGCTTTAACACTTTCACTTAGCCAGAGGAGTTTGACAGTGGGGCTACTATATAGCCCCTGGTGGCTCCGCGCTCATTCGAATTCAGGCGCGTACATGCCTGGCCGAGAAACGGCCCTTCGTTAAGGCGGAGGAATCCTGAAGATTCCGCTAGGTCATCGAGTGGTTGACCAGTCTCACGCTATATCATGACAGTCAGTTTTCGGCTTTCTCTACTGAGGTGCTTGTCCGGATGAACCAGGGCACAATCACAATAGTTCTCCTGGTGCCGCCCTAGCCGATAGAGCGGAACGTAAGGCAGCAAAACTCAGGAGCCGGGCAAACCCAACATTTGACCAAAGACATGATTCGGAGCTGATGCATATAAGGCCAAACTCGCGACGCCGAACACTCCCTAAGGTATTCGGTCTTTATGATGTAAACCGGGCTAAACAGTGCCCTTTGTAATAAGCCCCTGGTGTCCAGGTACGTGCAATATTTTGACGTGGCCACATGCCAATACGTCAGCATCCTTCTCAGTTGTATTGAGAATCCGAGGGATGTGTATCAACAAGAGACAGTAAAAAGGGTTTACGCAGGGTCTTAATCTAAAAAGAATCTTTGGAACGGGTCCCTGTTGCACGTCTGCGCCTGTGTCTCAGTTGTGCCGTATCCTGGATGGGTGTAGCACGATGGTCATCTGAAAAAGAGAGGAACTTAGTTGAAAAGTTGTCGTGCAAAAGGTAGGTTATACTAAATAAACCATGTATAGTTCCAGATGAGTAAAGTTGAGCCTAATTGTCACTTGTTCACACGCATTGAGCCCCTTGTATTGTTGTAGGGGTATAACCATCAAACCTGTATCAATTATATATAGCTACACCGGACTCGTCTAACCGTGTCCGTGGTCTTAACGACCTGTCAGATGCTCTAGTTGGTGAGGCCGTCTAGTGTGCGGGCGGCCGCACGGTCTTCCGCGCGCAAGGAGCGCTCAATATTTCCATTTACTCTAATGATGCCATGTGGACCGGGCATCTTAAGTATGAGAGAAGCGTAATGCGGTATGGCATTAAAGCGAGCGAAAGCTTCGCGTCCGAGTAGTGCTTGATAGCCACTTTGGAACGGAGCGGTGTGGAAGGTTAACTTTTCGCTGCGGAAGTTATCGGGAAAGCCAAAATATAACCTCTAGTAGCAGGGAGCCCGTACAATGGGCTTCTGGGCCTGGCGTTACTCCTTTAAAGGTAGTATTGCTATGGCTAATTTTTGTTGGGTATATCCCCATTTTGCAGACTGTGTCCTGATATATTAGGTTTAAACTACTGCCGCCGTCCATCAGGACTCGTGTGAAGTGGTATCCGTCAATTATCGGGTCTAACACCAAGGCAGCCCATCCTACATGCCGGATACTTGCCGAGTAATCCCGATGGTCAAAGGTGATCGGTTTGGATGACCAGTGGCAGAACCCGCGGTGATAGGCGCTGGGGCATTTGTCTCTAGGAGTGCCGCTTTGTTTCTCCCCTTCATCACGTGTAACACGTTTACTGTTTTGACTTCTGGTGGGAATTTCTTCTGTTCCTCAGTGCTTTGCTTGCGAGGCTCGTCCTCGTCTTCGCTTGGTGTATCCTGCCCCTTGTGTTCAGCGTTGAGTTTGCCGGACTGCTTGAAGACCCAACATTCTCTATGGGTATGATTTGCAGGTTTATCGGGGGAGCTGTGGATCTGACATAGTTTGTCCAGAATCTTGTTCAGGCTGGACAGTTCGTCTCTGTTGCCTTTGGAGGGCAGCTTTTGCTGACCTGGCCGAGAGCTTCTGAATCCGGCGTTTACCGCCGTGCTCTTCGGGCTGTCTTCTTTATTTCGGTGCTTGTTTTTGCTATGTCGTGGCTTCCCGTTTCTGTCCCAGACTTCGGATGTACTTGGGTCGCTGGTGCTGCATCGGGCTAACCAGCTGTCCTCGCCCGTGCAAAAGCGGGTCATGAGGCTTGTTAATGCTGCCATTGTTCTCGGCTTTTCTTGGCCAAGGTGTCTGGCAAGCCATTCGTCTCAAACGCTGTGCTTGAAAGCTGCTAAGGCTTCGGCGTCCGGACAGTCGACTATTTGGTTCTTTTTAGTGAGAAACATGTTCCAAAGCTTTCGGGCTGACTCTCTGGGTTGTTGAGTTATATGACTTAAATCGTCTGCATCCGGTGGTCGGACATAGGTCCCTTGAAAATTTGCCCGAAAAGCGTCTTCGAGCTCTTCCCAGCTTCCAATGGAGTTTTCGGGGAGGCTTTTAAGCCAGTGTCGAGCTGGCCCTTTGATCTTGAGGGGTAAGTACTTGATGGCGTGGAGATCGTCTCCTCGAGCCATGTGGATATGGAGGATGTAGTCCTCAATCCAGACCCCAGGGTCTGTCGTTCCGTCGTATGCCTCTATGTTTACGGGTTTGAATCCCTCTGGAAATTCATGGTCCAGCACCTCATCGGTGAAACATAGGGGGTGTGCGGCACCCCTGTATTTGGGTGTACCATGGTGTTTGGATTTTTGTTGTGTTGCATTGCGTGCTGGAGCGCGCTTGCTTGGCCCATAGATGGATCTGGTTGCGCCGTCCTTTTGATGTGAGCCCTCACGTGGATCGCGTACTGGCTTGTGTGCAGCGTCGTTTGCCGCTCTATGTTGGCCACAAGGTCGTCTATCCGACCAGATGGCTGTTTTGTTTTTTGATTGTGGGGGATCTATGGCCTCCTCATCGAATTCAGGTAGCAGCTTTTGCTTCGGGTAGCTCTTTGTGTGGCGACTACTGTCGTACTTTGCTGCAGTGTTGAGTACTTCACTCCATCTAATTCTGAGTGTGTCTTGTGCAGCCCTGAGCCTTTGCTTCTGCTTTTTCAGACTCCTCGCAGTGGCAACAAGCCTTTGATGGGTATTCTGTTGCTCCGGGTGCCTGTCCGGTGTGATGTCATCCGGACTGTTATCTTCGTCGGAGTCGGGTTGTTCGGTTTGATTCTCCGTGTTGCCGTGGTCAAACAGTGGTTCAATGCCGTGTTTGTCGTCCGCTGGCTCACCCTGCTCTATCGCTGGGTCTATATGATTGATGATTCTGCCGAGGCGGGGTTTGGAGTGGCGCTTACACCGCCGCTTTGACTGCTTCTCGAGGGAATGATCCTTTGCTGCGTCCTTCCGTTCCTCGTCGTCGTTTTCTTTGGGTGTGTCCACCGTGTATACATCATATGATGAAGTGGGCGTCCAGTGCCCTGTGGGCAGTGGCTCCTGTTCGTCTCTTGCATCGTCGTCCATACCGTCGATGTCTTCGGAGTCGAAGGCGAGCATGTCGGTCAAATCATCGACAGTGGCTACTAAGTGGGTTTTGGGTGGGCGGTGAATTTCTTCATCGTCCGCATCCCGATCTGGCCGGCCATAGTTCGGCCAGGACTCTCCTGACAAGGAGAGAGACCTTAATGAGTTCAGGATGTCGCCAAATGGCGAGTGCTGAAGGATATCCGCGGAGGCGAACTCCATGATCGGCGCCCAGTTGGATTCGATAGGCACGGGCACAGGCGGTTCGGAGTCCGTGGCCGGGGAAGAATCCGGCAGTTCGGCGTCACGGCTCCCGTGAAGGGTAAGGTCGATACTCAGCTCGATCGCCGCTGAGAGTGCGGCCTCTGTGGCGGGGTCTATCCACCCGTCCATGGATGGCGCAATTGGCTCCGAATTAAGGGTTGGAGCGGTTGCCGGTGCGGTCTCCTGAACACTATCCGATGGTAGAGCTAAATCATGCTCATCATGACCGTGCGGCGCACTCGGCAGGGGCTCGAATCCGTCGAAGATCAAGTCTTCACGGATGTCGACCGTGTAGTTTAAGCTTCCAAACCTGAACTGGTGGCCAGGGGCATAACTCTCGATCTGCTCCAGATGGCCAAGCGAGTTGGCCCGCAGTGCAGAGCCGCCGGATACAAAGATCTATCCGAGGAGAAAAGTCCCACCACGAACTGCATCGCTATCGATGATTGAAGGAGCCATCCAGCCTAGCGATGACGACACAGAGGAACTCTCAATGAAAGCACCAATGTCGGTGTCAAAACCAGCGGATCTCGGGTAGGGGGTCCTGAACTGTGCCTCTAGGCGGATGGTAACAGGAGACGGGGGACACGATGTTTTTACCCAGGTTCGGGCCCTCTCGATGGAGGTAAAACCCTACTCCTGCTTGATTGATCTTGATGATATGAGTATTACAAGAGTTGATCTACCACGAGATCGAAGAGGCTAAACCCTAGAAGCTAGCCTATGGTATGATTGTTGTTGTTGGTCCTACGGACTAAACCCTCTGGTTTATATAGACACCGGAGGGGGCTAGGGTTACACAGAGTCGGTTACAAGGAAGGAGATCTACATATCCGTACTGCCAAGCTTGCCTTCCACGCCAAGGAGAGTCCCATCCGGACACGGGACAAAGTCTTCAATCTTGTATCTTCATTGTACAACAGTCCGGCCAAAGGATATAGTCCGGCTGTCCGGATACCCCCTAATCCAGGACTCCCTCAGTTGGCCTTGGGTCGAAGCAGATGGGCCGGCGCGGGAGTTGGGAGGCCTAGCTGGGCTTTCTCCTCTCTCTCTCTCCCTCTTATTTTCTATTAGCAGAAAAAAAAAGAAATGAAAGATTAGGGAAAGAACTTGGGCAACGTATAATTTTCTTGGACTCACAAAAATGTGCATGTTCCAAGAAAATAGAAAAGAGCACACATGCGAAGTTTGAATTCAAACTCATTTGAATTTAATTCAACCTAGTGTAGCGACCAGACCTCAAACAGTCTGATCTCTGTGCATCAGTGTCATCCCTGGATTAGTACTGCTGACACGCACAGTACTTGAAGGATTTATAACAGAGTAGCAATCACACACTTATTACATCGAGTGTCTCAAAAGAGAACTTATTACAAAATAATATGGCTTAAGGCCATCTAATAATGATAACAGCGGAAGGCTTGGAAGATAAGTGAGTCCATCAACTCCAACGGCATCACTGAGTATAGAACCACGACCTAAGGCTCCTTACTCGTCTGAAAAGTCTGCAACATGAACGTTGCAGCCCGAAAACGGGTCAGCACATGGAATATGCTGGCAATGTAACACAAAGAGAGCAATGAACAGAAATAGGCTATACTACATGCATATATGGCTGGTGGAAAGCTCTATAGTTACAGTTTTGCGTAAAGCCAGTTTTTCCCTACTGTAAAGGAATAAATTTTATTTAACTATCAAGGTAGTTGTTAAACATTGAGAGCGTAGACACCCTCTCAATCCCAATTAAACATCATCATTAAAACCCAACAAAATTAATTGAAGTCACATGATGAGATTCACATGATAATCCAAGTACTAGATACTCAAGGTGTCCATAACCGGGGACACGGCTAACCATGATTACTTTATACACTCTGCAGAGGTTTGTGCACTTTTCCCCACAAGACTCGATCTCCTCCGTTGGGATTCTCGCACTACATGGTGTTTGAGAAACGGATGACCGAGACATAGTCTTTCAGAAGCGCTAGCACCTTACGATCGGGTAGACCGTTACACCTACTTTCCCCTACATTTGCTAGTCTACCACTATAAGAATTCGCACGACTTAATCAACTATGCTAGAGCCCATAGTAGCTTGTGGCTGCACACGGAAGTTTCTAGTATGAATAATCTCATGATCCCTTGGAGCCTGGGTGGCGGTCCATAAAGAAAAACAACAGGCAGTCGCTGGAATACCCAGGTGCCTCAATCCACCCAGATGTGTGTTAAAGTTTCCATCTTAAGTTGAACCATTAATTAACATTCTCACATCTGTCATGGATACACACAAACCCAAATCCACGTCTACAAGCATAGCATGGCATAAGCAACCGTAGAAGTAACTCCCAGGGTTTGATAATAAAACAGGTAATAGGTCCTACCTCATCTACTTCCCAAAACCCACATATTAATCAGATCCTATTCATGCAATGGCTTGAGGGTTGATGTAATGCAATAAAATTGGGTAGTAAAAGGTATGATCAAAGTGTTACTTGCCTTGCTGATGATCCGCGGAACCTAGAGATTCGAAGTAGCAAGCGGTGCACTCTGGATAATCTATCGCAAACAAACAAACAAGCATACTATAAGTACTCATCAAATGCACAGGTAAAACTCAAATAAGAGATCTAACCAGAAGGTTCAACTTAAGAACTCCGTTTTGCAAAAGAAACAAATCGAACGAAACAACGAAAGTCAAACGACGAAAGAAAACAAGCTTTGATTACTAATCTGGACCTAAGTCAAATTTTACAGAAGCAAAAACTTGTTTGAGTTGGTTAAACGGAAAGAGGGTTTCGAGACAAAACTCTAGGCGCTTGAATCGCCTGATTCCGATAAACGAGCGAAAAGTTAAACTAAAACAAAAATCGGATTAGAAATCATGATCAGAAATAATCGCGGAAAATCCGAGAAAAAGAGAAAACTGACAAACAGATTAACGAACGAACATTCATTATCTGAAACTAAACGGTGAACTCGTCCGTTAAAACGAACGAACGAGCGAACGCTCACTAAATAAAAAAACCGATAAAACCGATCTAATAAAAATAAAAAAACCTAGGGTTTTCAAGGAAAAACCGGATCGGTTTTCTCCGGAAAACCGGCGGCGAACGGCGCGGCTACCTCGTCGGACTCCGGCGGCTCGGGGCTCCGGCGGGGCGGGGCGGCGTCGGTGGCGGCGAGCGCAGCAAGCGCCGGCTGCGGCAGCGAGCGGCGGCTACGGGAGGCGGGGCGGGGCGAGGTGGCGGGCTGAGGTGGCGGCGACGGGTATTTATGAGGGGGGTGAGGTGGCTTGGGGAAGGGGCCGTCTCGGGAGGCGTGCTCCTCCCGGACTCGGGCGGCGACGGCGGCGTCGCTCGGGACTCCGGTCCCGAGCTGGCGCGGGAGACGGCGGCGGCGCGGGCTTGGCCCGACTCGGCTGGGCCTTCGGCCCAGTCGGGCGCGCGGTACTTTTAAAAAAAAAAAATTCCGCCAAAACTAAGAAAAAATCTAGAAAATAAAATAAAATTCTAAAAATGCCAAAATAAATTTTCACCGCCTAAATAAAATATTTAGAACGAGATGAACATTTTCTTGGCCCTAAAATGCAGTTTTGAAAAACGTGCAATTTTTCCTAAATTCAAATAAACTAGCCAAAAACTCCAAACTAAAATCTTATTTGATTTTTTATTAAATCCTCAATATTTTTTTTTTGGAAAGTCATTTTATTCCCTCTCTCATATTTATATAATAGAAATAATTGAAGATACAATAAAAAAATCAAATGATCCTATTTTCAAAATTTGAGAAAGCCCAAATATGAAAATAACGAAATCCCCAACTCTCTCCGTGGGTCCTTGAGTTGCGTAGAATTTCTGGATCAGGACAAGAGCAAATAAAAATATGATATGCAGTGATGATCTAATGTATAACTTTCCAAATTGAAAATTTTGGGATGTTACAAACCTACCCCCCTTAAGATGAATCTCGCCCTCGAGATTCGGGTTGGCTAGAAAATAGGTGAGGGTGGTCCTTCAGCAGATCTTCCTCTCGCTCCCAGGTGGCTTCATCCTCAGTGTGGTGGCTCCACTGAACCTTGCAAAACTTGATAACCTTGCTGCGGGTGACTCGGCTGGCATACTCGAGAATCTCAAATAGTTTCTCCTCATAGGTCAAATCACTATCCAACTGAATCGCTTTCAGCGGCACTATATCTCTCAGCGGTATATCCGCCATTTCTGCATGGCACTTCTTCAACTGGGAAACGTGGAACACGTCATGAACTCCTGACAATCCCTCATGCAATTCCAACTTATAAGCAACTTCTCCCATGCGTTCCAAAACTTTGTATGGTCCCACAAAATGTGCCGCTAACTTTCCCTTAACTCCAAAGCGCTTAACTCCTCGAAGTGGAGATACATGAAGATAAACTCTATCTCTGGCTTCGTAAACTATCTCCTTGCGTTTAGAATCTGCATAGCTCTTCTGCCTGGACTGGGCTACCTTGAGCCTATCGCGAATCAACTTCACCTTCTATTTAGACTCCTTAATCAAATCTGGCCCAAACAACTGACGGTCTCCAACTTCGTCCCACGATAATGTTGTTCTGCACCTTCTTTCGTACAAGGCTTCAAAAGGGGCCATCTTCAAACTGGATTGATAACTATTGTTGTAAGAGAACTCCGCATATGGAAAGTTGTCATCCTAACTTGATCCATAATCTAGCACACAAGCTCTCAGCATATCCTCCAAAATCTGATTGACTCTCTCGGTCTGTCCATCGGTCTGCGGATGAAAAGCTGTACTGAACTCTAGTCTGGTACCCAAAGTTTCGTGCAACAGATTCCAGAACTTTGAGGTAAACTGAGTTCCTCTATCTGATACAACGCTCCTCGGAACTCCATGCAGACATACGATCCTGGTCATATATATCTTTGCCAACTTAGCACTGGTGTAAGTGGTCTTGATGAAATGAGCTACCTTCGTCAAGCGATCGACTACAACCCATATCGAGTCGTAGCCTGAACAGGTCCTGGGTAATCCCATCCATGCCTATCTTATCCCACTTCCATTCGGGTATCAGCAATGGCTGTAGCAATCCTGCTGGCTTCTGATGCTCTGCCTTTACTCTCTGACATACATCACAAACTGCTACATACTATGCAATATCCTTCTTCATTCCGGTCCACCAGAAAGTGTCTTTCAAATCCAAATACATCTTGGTATTTCCTGGGTTAATCGAGTACGGCGAATCATGGGCCTCTTGCAGAATTAGCTTCCTGATCTCCGGGTCATTACGCACATAAATGCAGTCTTCAAACCATAAGGTATCGTGTTCTTCCTCACAAAATCCTTTAACTTTTCCCATGCTCATCTTCTCCTTTATGGTGGCAATCTCCTTGTCGGTTTTCTGAGCTTCTCTAATCTTATCCATCAGAGTAGACTGAATCTCCAATGCTGCTACATAGCCTCTCGGAACTATCTCCAAACATAGCTCACAAAGATCCTCGGCTAACTCCTTTGGTAACTCTCCGGTCATTAGTGTGTTGACATGGCTCTTGCGGCTCAATGTGTCAGCTACTACGTTAGCCTTTCCGGGATGATAATGTAATCTCATATCATAATCCTTGATGAGCTCCAACCATCTCCTTTGCCTGAGATTCAACTCCTTCTACGTGAAGATGTATTTCAAACTTTTGTGATCCATGTACACCATACAATGGTTTCCGGTGAGAAAATGTCTCCGCGTCTTTAATGCGTGCACTACGGCTGCTAACTCCAAGTCGTGTGTAGCATAATTCAATTCATGGGGCTTAAGTTGTCCTGAGGCATATGAAACAACTCTTCCCTCCTGCATAAGCACTGCTCCAAGTCCTCGATGTGAAGCGTCGCAATATACTTCATAATCCTTGCGCTGATCTGGCAGAATCAACACTGGCGATGTAACCAAACGTTTCTTCAACTCCTGGAAACTGGCCTCACATTCCTCAGTCCATTTGAACTTGGTATCCTTCTTCAACAACTCCGTCATAGTTTTGCAATCTTCGAGAAATTTTCAATGAACCTCCAGTAGTATCCCGCGAGTCCAAGGAAACTCCAGATCTCTCCAACTGTTGTTGGGGCTTCCCAATTTGTCACAGTGTCAACCTTGGTGGGATCTACAGCTATTCCTTCTCCAGATATAACATGTTCGAGGAATCCCACTTCCTTCAACCAAAACTCACATTTGCTGAACTTGGCGTATAACTGATGTTCTCTGAGCTTACCAAGTATTAAACGCAAATGTTCTTTATGTCCTTCTTCATTCTTCGAGTAAACCAGTATATCATCAATGAACACTATGACAAACTTATCCAAAAACTCCATAAACACTTTGTTCATCGTGTTCATAAAATAGGCAGGTGCGTTAGTCAGACCAAATGACATAACAGTATACTCATACAGCCCATACCTTGTGGTAAAAGCTGTCTTAGGTATGTCCTGCTCTCGAATCTTCAACTGGTGGTATCCTGATCGCAAATCGATCTTGGAAAATACCTTAGCTCCTTGCAATTGGTCAAACAAATCAGTTATCATCGGCAGTGGGTACTTATTCTTGATCATCACCTCATTCAATCCTCGATAATCAACAACCATCCTTAACGATCCATCCTTCTTTTCCACTAGAAGTACTGGTGATCCCCAAGGTGACGAACTTGGGCGAATATATCCCTTATCCAGTAACTCCTTAATCTGCTTCTTAATCTCCTCCAAATCCTTTGCAGGCATTCTATACGGTCTCTTAGATATTGGTCCCATGCCTGGAAAAATCTCAATCAAAAACTCAATGTCTCTATCCGGTGGCATGCCTGGCAACTCTTCTGGAAATACATCCGGAAAATCCTTTACCACCAGTACCTCCTCCTGTACAACTCCTGATAAGGAATTTATGTGAGTCCTATTCGGCACATGACATGATACATACTTGATCCTTCTTCCCTCTGGGGTGGTAAGCAAAATCTACTTACTGGCATAATCGATGTTTCCTCCATACATCGATAGCCAATCCATACCCAGAATTACATCCGAACCTTGTGATTCCAAAATGATTAAATCCGAGGGAAACACATGCCTGCCTATATTCAATGGCACTTGAAAACATCCTTTACTGGCCATATACTCCGCTACTGGTGAGCTTACTAACATAGGTGTTCTAAGAACCTTGGTGGGCAGTTTATACTTATCCACGAATCCCCTTGATATGTATGAATGCGATGCACCAGTATAAAAAAACGATTGCAGTAAATGACTTAACCAAAAACTTACCTATTACTGCATCTGGCTGGGCTTCAACCTCCTCCACGTTAACGTGGTTCACCTGTCCCCTGTTGAAAGGGTTTGGCTTCTTCCCAGACCTTCCATTCCCATTTCCATTCTGAGCTTCAGGACATTCATTGGCATAATGTCCGGTCTTCTGACACTTATAACAAGTGACTTGGCTTAGGTCTCTCTTGGCTGGGGTTGATGGGTTGGTACGATTCTGACCGTTGCTCCCCCCATTCCCATTACCATTCTTGGGGCCATTTTGATTTTGTGAACTCGCTCCTCCATGGGTATGCTGAAAATGTCCTCCCGATTTCGGTGTAAAGCGTGGCATCTACCGAGCTCCTGAATTGTATTTCCCTTGTCCATACTTCCTCTTGCGGTTCTCAATCTGTTGCTACTTCCCTTCTATCATAAGAGCATGATCTACCAACTCCTGGTAGTTGTTAAAAGTTGCTACCATCAACTGCATACTCAACTCATCATTTAGTCCTTCCAGAAACTTTTCCTGCTTAGCTGCATCCGTAGCAACGTCATCCGGGGCATAACGTGCTAACTTACTAAAGTCATCCACGTATTGGCTAACTGTCCGTCCACCTTGGCGCAAGTTGCGAAACTCACGCTTCTTCGTGGCCATAGCTCCTGCTGAAACATGGGCTGTACGGAACGCCTGTTGAAATTGGTCCCATGTCACCGTGGCTATAGGGTAGGTGACAGTGTAATTCTCCCACCATGATGCTGCTGGTCCATCCAACTGATGTGTGGCAAAACGCACCTTCTCAGCGCCAGTACATCCTGTAGTGGTTAACTCCCTTCCAATCTTGCGGAGCCAATCATCTGCTACTATAGGCTCGGTGCTACTGGAGAACACCAACAGATTCAGTCTAAGGAAACGGGTTAAGTGATC